>NW_026614606.1:0-170709 GCF_030052815.1 Hevea brasiliensis | reverse complement strand
ATTTGATAGTTTTCGCTACTAGGATTTGGTGGGAATTGTTGATTCTACACCTCAAGGGTGAATTTATTTACAAAACCTTAGCTTGATATAATTCAGAGAAAATTTTTTTCCTAATGGCAATTTGGCTTAATTAGCATTTGAAGCATGATTTAGTATGACTAAATGATGTTTTTTTCAATAGCTTAATGGGATTACATGATGTATGAAACCCTAGGTTAAGGAAAAATTTTAAATTGCTAATTCCTGCACCTATTGATGAATTGTTCTTGCAATTGGTGCATAACACTTTTAGATTCAAGGCAACTTTGGTCTTCTTTTTTGTGTGGACAAGCTAGAAGATTAATACTTAATGATCTCACTGCCCAGATTAGGTGGTTGAATTTGATTCTACACGTAAGTGGTAAATTTCCCTAAACTTTAACTTGTTAATTTTGGGGTTTTAGTTTCCTAATTGCAATTAGGCTTATTAGCAATTGAAACATGCTTTGTTATGAGCAAAATAATGAGTTTTTGTAATAGTATAAATTGTTTGTATATTGCATGAAATACTAGGGTTGAAAATTTTAAATTTGCTAAATTTGCACCCTTAGGTGCATTAATCTCACAATTGGTATCAGAGCTACCCTAATTTGCCATTAGGAACTTTAATTCATGTTATATGATGTTCAAAACTAATGAAAATTGCATTGGATGCAAGTTAGAACAAGAAAAATTCAAGGGAAAATGCCAATTTTGAATTCGGCCCATGTTGTGAACATGTGTAATCAAATGTTTTTTTTATGGTTTTTCTTATTTTTCTTGAAGGTTAAAATGTTTAATCAAAGTCCTAACATAAATATAACATGCTTATGAATGAGATTCATGAGAAATTAATTTAATTTTGAATATTGGATATTTAGAATTAAATTTCATATTCAAGAGTTGGATGTGTGAAAATGCATGAAGGATGATCATGGACTTAGATAGACCCATATGATTGGTTTATTTATTTTATTTTATGGGATTGTAATAATCATTTTATCATTTACAAAGGGATGTATCATAAAGGTATTATGATTACTCATAGGTTGTAAATTTATTTATTTAGGCTTACATGCTCAATTCTTTTATATTTTTCACCCTGGTTTGCCAAGGATACATTATGTAATTGGCTTTGGTGGAGATTATAAGAAGAAAAATAGCTTATGGGCACTGAAAAGGAAATTGCCCAGAGTATTTTGCATCTCTGAAGGACAAGAAGGATAAGCCTTCAGAAGGTATATCCATATCTTGTTATTTAGATTATGATAATACTCATAGTTCATCTACAGCTTGGGTTTTAGATACTGGGGCAAGTTCTCACATATGTTTTGATATGCAAGAACTAGCAAGCAGTGAAAGCTTGGATGCACAAGATGTTAGACTTCAGATTGGCAATGGAGCAACTGTTGCAGCATTAGCCATAGGGTCTAAATCAATGTATCTAAAAGAACATATTTTGTTTTTGGATTATATTTTGTATGTACCTAATGCCTTTAAAAACATCATTTCTGTATCTAGTTTGACTAGTAATGGATATGAATTTCATTTCATAGATGATGTTTGCAATATTTATTTTAAAAATAAAATTGTTGGCATGGGTTATTTACAAGATGGTCTTTATTATTTATATAATGAAAACCAAACAAATCCAACTAATCAAATTGAGTTTAATGCCATCATTGAAACCAAATCAAGTCCAAAACAACTTTGGCACTGAAGATTAGGTTATATTGCAGAAGATAAAATTACAAAATTTGAGAAAATGGTGATTTTATCTTCATTAGGTTCTAAAGCTACTCCAACTTGTGAATCCTTCCGTCAAGGCAAAATGACTAGATTACCATTTGTTGGATAAGGATTAAGCTAAAGAAGTTTTAGAGCTAGTACATAGTGATATATGTGGCCCATTTAAAAAAATGGCAAGAGGTGATTTTTACTACTTTATTATCTTTACAGATGATAAATCAAGATATGGGTATTTGTATTTGATGAAATACAAACATGAATCCTTTGAAAAGTTCAAAAAATTCAAATCAGAAATAGAAAAGCAAGCAGAAAAAAGTATTAAAACTCTAAGATTAGATCGAGGAGGTAAATACTTAATTACTGAATTCAATGAGTTCTTAAAAGAACATGGCATTGTTTCTCAATTAACTCCTCCTGGAACGCCATAATTAAATAGTGTATCTGAAAGGAGAAATCATACTCTTTGGATATGGTACGAATTATGATGAGCTATACTGACCTTTCAATCTCCTTATAGGGATTTGCATTAAAAATAGCTTTATACCTTTTTAATCATGTCCCTTCCAAATCAGTCTCTTCCACTTCATATGAGACATAGTATGAAAAAGAACCAAGTTTTAAACATTCTAAGATTTGGGATTTTCTAGCTTATATTAAGAAGCTGAAGACTGATAAATTGGAAATCAAATCAGAAAAGGGATAGTTTATAGGATATCCAAAAAATAGTTTTGGATATTATTTCTATCTTTCTATATCACAAAGAGTTGTGAAAAGTAAAGTTGTTATTTTTCTTGAGAAAGAGTTTATTCAAGAAAGTGGCATAGGAAGGAAGATAGAATTAGAATTAGAGAATTTTAATCAACAAACAGATAAAATGGATATTGATCCATCCGGTGAGCTTATGCTTATTGATAATATCTCCACACCAGTTCTTCGAAGATCAAGTAGAATATCTCATCCTCCAGATAGATATGGATTTCTTTATGAGAATGAATAAGAGTTGTTTGTTCATGAAGAAATATATCATGGTGATGATGCTATGACTTATGAAGAAGCTATATTAGATATAGACTCTTCAAAATAGATAGAAGCCATGAAATCTGAAATGGATTCCATGTATAAGAATCAAGTTTGAGATCTTGTAGACCGACCTAAAGATGTTATACCAATAGGGAATAAATGGGTTTTCAAGCGAAAAATTGGTTCAAATGGAAAGGTTAAGACCTATAAAGTAAGGGTAGTAGCGAAAAGGTTTTGCCAATGGCAATGGATTGATTATGAAGAAACATTCTCGATTGTAGGCATGCTAAAATTCATTAGGATTTTATTGACAATAGCAGCATACTATGATTATGAGATTTGGCAAACGGATGTCCAAACTGCTTTTTTCAGTGGGTATATAGTGTAATCCCTTACCTGATCTACAGTGTAATCGAGCAAGAAATGCCACATTCTGTATCGGAGCACCTTGTCTTAACTTAATTTATATTCATTATTCATTTTAAGTTCATCTTTATTTAAATCAAATTATTTTTAAGCGGAAACACTGCCAGAGTTTCCCCTATTTTATTGATGTTTGACCTGTTAAAACAGTTACCTGTTTAAAATTTCAACATAATAGACAGTCTAAATTTCATCCTCAACTATAATTTCTAATCATATTTTCATATTGATCCATATCATCATTTCACACTCATTCATAACATTAAACATCCACTTGATTTACTTACAAAATGGACATAATTATTTATAACTCAAAATTTAATTTAAGAACTTAGTATTTAATTACAAATACATATCATGCATGTAAGGGCCCTTGCAGTATACCAAAATAGTGAATGGAGGTGACAATGACTCTACTGCAGATCTGTGCAACTCCCTGTGCCAAGGACTATTGGGTCTTCTCACCTGAACTTGCGTGAAGAGAAACCATCGTGCTAAGCATTTCTGCTTAGTAGTGCACTAATATAATGAAAATATTCTATACTAATAAAAGTAACTATTTCTTGTTTATAGTAACATAAGAGCAATGCATTTCAAATTTATTATGAGTCATTTCACATTTTTGTTGATCTTTAAAAACAATTGTTTCATTGGGATTTTTTCTATTCATTTGTTTAATATTCTACTTTCTTAACTCTTTTCAATGCTCAAGCAACCTATAATAGAATTAACTGGACTGGATACGCGGGTTTTACTAGCACTAGGTATTTGGTACCTTGGGCCATCATACCATCGGACACATAGTGTCTACCAAGTATGCAATATAATGGCTTAAGAGCCAAAATAGTCATAGATGTGGAATAGTAATAACTAACACTGGACACTCGGTGCCTCGGACCGTCATATCATCAGACATATGAATGTCTGCCAGGTATGCAATATAATCGGCTTAAAAGCCATAGGCAATACTGCTAAACTCGTCCTTTCTTGGCATACCAATCTATCCAACCCATACACTAAAGTCTAGGCATACATGGACAATTTAACATCTTTAGTTATTCTATGTTCTTAATATCTCATCATATGTATCATTCCAATCATAGTGGAAACATAAGTCCCAATCACATATTCACATGGTATATATGTTCATCAAACCATTAGTATTAAATACAAGTCACAATTCAAGTCATTTTGTGAATGTTCTAAGAATTTCAGAATTGGTACTTTAACTTTCCTCATAGATTTCGCCAAGATGCAGAATCAATTTGGCCATACTTTCTTCATGAAAGTTGTAGGTTTATGTCTTATGTTTAATTTGGATTTGTAATCACTCAATTTGCATTTGTGTAGCTTGAGTTATAGCCATTTTACCAAAACTAGTCCAGTGACCAATTCTGGGTTCAGGTTAGTCCAGAACAAGGCAGATTTCTTGAACTAGTTTGTCAAGCCATTTTGGACAGGTTATAGTCATAATTTGACTCCATGTTCATCATATGAATTGTTCCCTATGTCTCAAGGTTACACAAGTTCAAGAATTACTCAATTTGAAGTTTGGTACAGTGAGTTATGGCTGATTGATCAACCCTTACTCACAAATACAATTTCCTACAATTTTCAGGTTTCTAGGTTTTTAGGTCAGTTTTGCACTCAACATTCAAGTGTTTTACGCCCAGAATTTGGGTATGGTCTCTAAACCAAAGTTGTATGCCTATGTCTTAGGTTTCCAGATCATTTTGAATAATCTCATTTGGATTTATACAATGAAAGTTATGCTCTGATTACTACACGGGGGTCACAGGGGCATTTCTTTGGAATCACAGGAATTCAGTTTGGTGTTTAGCGATTTTCTTAGCAATTCGACCCATTTGCCCTAGGATTTTGGCCTGGGCCAAAACACAAAAGTTGTAGCTATGTGTCTTAGCTTTAATTTGGTTTATGTTTCACAGTAATTGGATTTATATAGCTCAACTTATAGCCAATTGAGCACACTAGACTCAAGCCATCCAGAATCTACCTCAACATACCACTCTACAATTCATCCATTATTTTGGCATCTCATTGTCACATCACAGCATCTACATATCCAAGAGTTAAAATATACACTCATTTGCACCAATTAGGGCATAAACAAGAAAAACCCTAATCATACCAAACCCTAACCAAATTTCTCAAAACTTTAAAATTAAGAGGAAATCATAGCACTAACCTTGGTTTTTAAGCTCTCCTTAACTTCAATTTACCTTCAAACCACTCAAAGTTCTCACTCCCTTATTGAACTCTCCTTGGTCGAAATTCTCCTTCCCCTAAATGTAACACCCCTCACCTGTCTACAGTATACCCGAGCAAGGCGTGCTACACGGCGTGCCGGAACACCTAGTATGTGATTATTTCATTTATTGAACTCGATTTGATTTTAAGAAGTCTTTTATGTAATATTCATATCATGCTAATACTATTTTCATACTTTGATAAAATCAGTGTTTCAAGATTGGTAATAAAAATTTGGCAAGGTACCGTCTGTATTTCGAACAAACTGTCCTTTCAAACCTATTGAAAACAGTTTAATATGATAATATCAAAATCTCAAATATTTCACAGTCTCTATTTCTCAGTAAAGTCAATAGACTTTTACAGTCATTAAACAGTTCCATAATAATTCAAATATATCCAGAAAATCTCCATGTTATTTAATATGTACAAAATATTACAAACTTTAGAGCTTTCATAACATTACCAAATACAAGGCCGAATTTCAAAAATACAACAAAAGTACAAAATACAAGATATCCTAAGTCCTACCATGTATGCAATGCAGTGCAGATGACTCTGGACTCCTGTGCAGATCTGATGTCTCACCCGGTCGTAGGTTTGCTGGGCTCCCTAGCTGTGTCTCCAATACCTACGCGTTACAAAAGCAACGCGCTAAGCAATTTTGCTTAGTGGTGCCAAATATAAAGAAATGTACACTAAAATAAAGTAAATAAAGTGTTTACGAATTTTTGGTGGTGCTGTATGTCAGTAGACTGGATTTAGCTATTTAAATTTAATAGTGCTTGAATTATTGCCCGTGTAGCCTATATACTGACCAGACTGGATAAACGGATATACTGGCACTGGGTACCTAGTATCTCGGGCCGTCACACCATCGGTCACAAAGTGTCTCCCGGTGTGCAAATAGCGTGGCTAAAAAGCCATATTGTCAATCTGGCGATAAGCCAATAATAAATGCACAATATGTATAGCAGTAGGCTATTAAAGTCACAGTGCGGCATATTAAGCCGTAAAAACACAATATGGCATGAAGCCATTTACAGAACAGCTGTCAGAATCCTATTGGCATGCCAACCTATCCAAACTAGTCAACTAGGCAAACTAGGGCACATTATAAATTAATTGTTTAATTCATCAAATTTTTTTGAGTTTACTAGCTATTATGTAATTCATAAGTCAATGCATATATTGACCTTTTTAGGTACTATGGATAAGTTGTTTCTAGCATCAACATGTCATATATTGTAATTCAATATGCTGCCAATATAGTGCAATTTACCATTTTTACAAGTTGGCATTCATTGCCAAAGTGCTTCAAGCATCATTGTATGTAAATGTCAAATTCTCAATTTTTGGTGTGCTAGATTGGTCTAGCTTAAAGTCCTATTTCTGTTGGTTTTTAGCTTCTGGTCAAAGAAGCAAAATTGTAGCTCTATGTCTTATTGCACGCGGGGCAAAATTTCAGGTCATTCCGAGTTGTATAGACCAAGATATGGTCAAATTACTAAAGCTGGACAGATTGCACCTTTAGTACAAAATTTGGTCAATTTTAGGTCACTTTTAGTCCTGGCAGTTTTGGTATCCGAACTTTTACAAGCTATTTGACTTAGTTCTGGTCATTTCTAGGCTTTGGTGTCTTCATAAGAAATGTAGCTCTATATCTAAGCTATCCATGGTAAAAAGTTCAGGTCAATTGGACCTGTTTTGAGTGAGTTATGATCATCCTAATGATTACTGTTCATATGGTCAAAAATCTGGGTTGCAAGGTTGCTATTCCGAATTTAGTCATTTTTAAGGTCAGTTTCTAGGCAGAATTTTGGCAATATTTCTACATAAAAGTTGGCCTATTTGGTGTCTAGTTTCACCCCCCATTGGCCTCATACCAATTGGGTTTACCGTTTGGCACTTATGACCTAATTTAGGTACTGCCATCAATACATAACCTACACAAAATACATACACTTCCAATTTGATATTCCTTCTCCTCCTCATTACTTCAATATTCAATCAATGACACTTCCATATATATATTGTACACAATTCCAGCAACAATTTTGGGCAGAACATTCAAGTGCTCAATGCATACAATTCACCATTAAGTTCAACATTCACTTCCATCAAAATTCAACATATCTCAATATCAATATTACACATACACTTCAACATAATCATACTTCAATATCACTTACACACGCTGCCCACAATTTAACACTAGCATATTTCATTAATAAACTACATATTCACACACAAATTCATGGTTTAATAGGCTGCCAAACATGGCAGTTTGCCCAAAGCATTAAGGTTCTATTTCACACCCTTAATTCAAGCACTACATGCACATACTTAGAATTTAACTTACTGCATCCTCCATTTGAGTTAATCAACCATAATTTCCATCCATTAGAGGTAAGAAAAACTCAAATACAACACATAATCATGGCTGCCGAAAATGGACCATTTCATTTCTCAAGATTTTCTTCATTTCTCTTCACTAAAATACTCACCTCAACCTAAACACAAGATTTACTAAAGCAAGGGAGAGGTTTTGGACACTTACCACTTTTGAAGCTTATCAAAACTTCACCAAATCTTGTTTTTCTTGTTGCCAATATCTTCCCCAAGGTAAGTAGGCAAGCTTTAATGAAGGAACCAAGTAGAAATGGTGGCTTGATCATGCACCAATGGAGGTTGCATGTGGGGCGGCCATGGTGATTTCCATGGTGAACTTCATTTCTCTTGGCTGGTTATTTCTCAAGGTTGAAGATGATGGTTTCTATCCACAAATGACTTGTATAGCTGTCCCAAATTAGGAGTTAGAGGAGCACTAGGTAATAGTTTAATGGTTAATTAGTTAAAGTTCCACTATTTGCACATTTAGCTAACTTCTTTTACTATTTACATATTGTATCCCATTTTAATTTTTCATGATATTTCCTAAGTGCAATATCATTTATTCTTAATGGACATTGAGGTCAAAAGGCAACTCTTAGTTTCAAATGACCAAAATACCCCACTTCGGGTTATATTCCCGATTTTTCAGTAACACCGATTTTGTCTGTTTCTCAATTTTTCGTTTTTCTTTGTACTAATTTATTAATTTTTCTTTCATATTTCTAGTGCAATTACATTTCAATAAACCTTTATTTATGTCTCAAAATTAAATTTCGAGGGTTCCTCGCGATTCTGGGGTCGGCAAAGGCCTTTCCGGTGCGGTTACCCATCGCTGCAGTGCCGGCTCATTTAACTTAGCTTCATTTTCTCTCTTTCACTTTTCTTTGATTTTTCTTGTATTTTCTTTTTATTTATTTCATCATTATATTTCTGTTCACTATCACCGAAGTGTAGTTCCAGATATCCTGACTTGCCTGGACTGTTATTTGGCCACTGGAGCAATAGAACGTACAAAATACGTACAGTGGGGATGTTACACTAAACTTCCAAATTTTCTTAATTTCTTGAGTGCTTTCTTCTTTTCAAGGCTCAATTTAGTGATTTCTATTGATTTCCTAAAGAAATCATGGAAGGAATTTAGGGATTCAAGCTTTGGTTGGTGTTTTAATGGAAGAATTTTGAGAGAGAAGAGAAACAGCAAGGTGGACGAGAAGATTGGAAGAAGATGATGCAAATTTTTAGCTCAATTATTTATATATATATTAATTAAGTGTTTAATGGTAATTTTGTAAATATGAGGAATGACAATTTTATAATAACTTGAAATTCCAAATCATTAGGTTTTGACTTTTTCAATAATTGTAATTAATTTTAATAATCTTAATTAATTAAATTAATCTTACTTTATTAATTTAATAACTCTCATTTTTTGTCAATATTGGACCTTTAAATTTAATTGACCAAATTTTGTTCTTATCGGGTTTATGTTCGTCTTTTCCATAATACCTGATAAGTCCTTGTTTGTGCTTATTTCTTTTCATTTTTTTACCTTATTAATTCATGGAAATTTTCCTCAATTGAGTCTTCATTAAGGGTTTTACAGGGTTCTACATGAATTTGGAGTAGCACTGAACTCACTGTCCTTTTCTAGTGAGGTCACCCATCACTGGGGCTTGTATTCATTTAACCGATTTGTACTCCACTTCTTTTATTTTTCTTCAACCTTAATTGATCTATATTTAATTTAATTATGACTCCTCACTCTAGTTTAAGTGTGGTTCCATGCATTCTAGTTGTCTGAACAGACCTTAGTCACTGGAATAGTGGAATGTATGGAACTGCCTACAGTGAGGATGTTACAATTCTTTCCCTCTAAAAAAAAAATTTCATCCATGAAATTTACCTGGTGTGAACAGTTGAGGATACTGCTGCCTCATCATCTCTTTGCTTTCCTAAGTAGCTTCCTCTGTGTTATGGTGTCTCCAGAACACCTTCACCAATGGAATCTGCTTGTTCCTCATTTGCTTAATCTCTCGTTCTAGGATTCTTACCGGTTCTTCCTCATATGTTAGAGCTGGCTGCACAATAATCTCTTCTACTGCTATGACATGTGAGGGGTTTGATCTGTATCTCCTTAGCATCGAGACATGGAACACATTGTGAATTTTATCTAGCTCTGGTGGTAAAGCTAGCCTATAGGCCACTGGACCCATACGTTCAATGATTTTGTATGGACCAATAAACCTAGGACTCAACTTACCCTTTTTCCCGAATCTCAACACTTTCTTCCATGGTGACACTTTGAGGAACACTTTCTCACCACCTTCATATTCAATATCTTTACTCTTCAAGTCTGCATATAACTTTTATCTAACTGAGGCAACTTTTAAACTAGCTCTTCTCCTTAGTCTGTTTCACCAATTTTAGCCCCACAATTTTGTCTTCCCCCAGTTCTATCCAGCACAAGGTGTTCTGCATTTCCTCCCATATAGTGCTTCATAAGGAGCCATTTTAATATTGGCCTGATAACTGTTATTATAAGAAAATTTTACTAGTGAGAGATATCTATCCCAACTTTCTCCAAATTCCATTACACAACTCCTCAACATATCCTCTAGTATCTGGATTACCCTTTCTGACTGCCCATCTGTCTGAGGATGAAAAGCTGTGCTATAGTGCAGTTGTGTACCCAAGGCTTCCTGTAACTTCTTCCAAAATCTGGATGTAAACCTCGGGTCTCGGTTGTCACACCTTACCCCTTTTATAACGCATAACATGATCCCGTAGCATACATAATGAATTACCAAACTTCGTTTACTGATAACCCATTGAATACACTACAAGGGATTTTAAACAATTTCTTACTTCTTTTTAAAGTGGTGAGCACTTTTGAAAAGTGTTAAAACTTTTTAATCGAAGTTAAATCACATATTAGGTCTGAAATAGCCATAAATTTTATAAAAATTTCGACAGAGTGCCATCTGTATTTTAAGCAAAACAGTTCTTCAAAAACTTGTAGAAAACACTTCCAATATATTTGTTTCAGTCCCAAACTCCAATATGGCTCAACACAAATCAATTTTCTCAACATAAGTCAAACTCAATTCAACATCATTTTTAGTAGTTTTAAAAATAGAATGCAAAATGACTAAGCATTTCAAAGTTGAGATAAGGAAATTATAGTACAACATTTTTATAGGCCAAAATAATTTACAACTTTATTTTACAACTGTTTAAGACCAAGTATAATATATACATACAGTTTACATACATTACAATAATATTTACAAGGAAGTGGTATACTCAATATACTCGGTAAAATCCCAAAGGGAAGTTACAAGCAGCCTACTCTACTGCTTTATCTGTCTGTCTACCTGCGACAACAATGAAAAAGCTATCGCTGAGTAAAATTTACTCAATGGTGCACAATAAAAATTTAAAATGCAGTATATAAAACATTTATTGACAATTTACAATTCAAATAATTCACAATTTCATGTCACAATTTTCAAAGCTCATTTAACACAAATTTGATCAAACAATTTAATAAACACAGTATTGCCAATCAATAACACAACTTAGGTCATGACACAAAATTTTCCAAACATGTCGTATTGTACACCACGATAAGGCATACTCACCCCACTAATCAAAATCAATGAGGGAGGTGGCTAGCTAGATAATGAGTACTCATCCATACTCACCTCAGACTGGCAAGTCAGAGAGGGAGGAATATAGTCATACTCACCCCATAAATGGAGGAGGAACATAGTGATATTGCCATGCCAAGTGTGAATCAAAAACAATTTCAAATCACAATATTTAAATATTTCATACAAACCACAAATCACATTTTATCTCAAATTTTCCATTTACAAAGTAGGCAACATAATAATTTCCAAATAAAATTCCCAAAGCCAAAACAATAAAAAAATATTCATAACTCATTTATCCAAATAAATTTTCTAGTAAAAGCAGTGAATATAAAAAGTATTGTGCACGGACCTGATTTGAGTCACCTTTAGGCCTTGACTCAATGTTCCTTATGCTTTTCAATGTCCTTTTCAACTGAAATACACAATTTATAGTGTTTCAGTATCACATCTCGTAATAATTCCAATATGTTGTCAATATAGTACATTTTACAATTCTCACAAGTTGGCATTTATTGCCAATTTTATTTCTAAGATTTTATTGTATAGTAATGGTAAATTTCCAAATTTTGTATGCTAGATTGATCTAGCTAATTTTCTTATTTCACTTGGTTTTTAGGTTATGGTCAAAAGAGCAAATTTATAGGTCTATGTCTTATTGAATTTTTGCCACTGATTTCAAGTCATTCTGAGTTGTGTAGACTAAGATATGGTCAATTTACTATTGCTGATCAAATTGCCTTTTTATTATAAACTTAGGTCGTTTTTAGGTCACTTCTGATTCTGGCAGGTTTTATACTCGAATTTGTGCAAGCCTTTTGACTTGATTATGGTCATTTCTGGGTTTGGTGGTCTTAACCAAAATTGTAGCCCTATGTCTAAGCTTTCCAACGATATAAATTTTAGGTCATTTTGACCTGTGTACAAGGAGTTATGGCCCATTACGTAATTACTGTTCAAATGGTAAATTTTCAAGTTTGAAAGGTTACAAATCCGGATTAGGTCAGTTTTAGTGTCACTTTTCGGACAAAATTTAGGTATGCTTCCAACATGAAAGTTGGTACATTTTGTGCCTAGTTTCACCTCCAATTGGTCTCATACCAATTGGGGTCACACATTTAGGGTTATAGAATCATTTGCATACTGCACTTTACATTTCTCTCAAACACCAATCCAAATGCACATTTAACTTATTCTAGCTTACCTTCCATACCTAAATCTGACTTTGTACATTACCATATTCATCAATCACTTTACATTATAGTCAATTTGGGTAACATACAATGACCTTTAATACACCAAATATAATCCTAAATTACAAAGTCCATTTATAATAATATATACACATGAATATCTCTCATTAACACATCTAATTTCCCAACAATAATTACATACAAATTCTGCCACCTTTAGTACCATAATTTAACAAACCATTCCATGAAATTAAACACTTCCAACTTCACCATAAGGCGACCCAAATTACACATATACATCAAGCTTCCATTTTCAATTCACAAACTCACAATTCAAACTATATACATGATAATCAAACTCTTATACATTTAAGCACTCAAAACAACACCTCAAATCACCATTTACATGAAGAAATAATTCATTCTCCCATGGACATGAGGGCTGCCGATTTGGAGCTTTGTCCATATTCATCAAACCCCCTTCAATTCCTTCCATAAATCAACTCACCACAATACCAACACAAACTTTAACAAGGAAAGGAAGAAAATAGGACATGTACCTCAAATTGAACTTGTCAAACTTCTTCAAATCTCTCCCTTTTTGCTCCCAAAATGTTGCCCAAGGTGTGTACTCAAACTTTAATGAAGAAGACTTGATGTTTGGATGGCTTGATCTTGAGTGGATGAAGCTCCATACATGGGACAGCAATGGAGTTTTAGGGGAGGTTTCAATTTGGCTTAGTGAAGAAAGAAGAAGAAGAAGAGACTTGTCCACATTTGTCCACATGTAACACCCCTATTTGCATAGCTTGGTACATTTCATTATTCCGGTGATCGGTATCGGTCTAAAAAATTAAGGGGATTAGAAGCACATCTAAGACACCTAGATAAGCTCTGAACGCAAATAATTATGAATTGCCAAATAGTTAAGTATAAATTAAAAAAATAGAACACAAGAAGTTAAATGAGCCGGGAGTCACAGCGATAGGTGGCCTTCTCTGGAAATGACTGCGAGGTCAGTCTAAACTCAAATTTCGAACCAGAAAATGTGACACCGCGGTCCTTAGGACTATTGCGAACACAGTGGAAAAGAGAAAATCACAGAAAAAAATTGTTAAGCAGGTCAAATAATTAGATCAGGGATCCGGAAGAAATATTGAATTACTTACAAACCAGATCGAACCGGCGAGGGGCAATTTGGTCAATTCACCCCTAGAGCTGACTTCTGACCTAATTGTTCAATAAAATCAGAGAAATAAAAATTTCAGAATGTAGAATTAAATTAAAGAAGAATGGAAAAATAGAGAAAATAGAAAAAGAAAAGAAAAAATGAATTATTACATCATCCAAGTGACCCCACCATGACATCATTAAATGATTTTAATTTATTTAAAATTTTGACTAAGTAAAAATCAAGATAAAAGAGCATAAAAACAATAATAAAGAAAAAAGAAAATTCATTGTCTTCTTCCATCAAAGGAGTCAGCCACCCTCAATCTCACTATCTCTCTCTCTCCATGGTTTTCATCATTAAAGCTTGATCTCAAGTTTTTGATCCCATCAATAAACCCTAGGTTCCCCAAAATTTTCCATCAAACCTTATTATCCCAACTAGAAAATAAGATTGAAGGAGAAAGAAAAGGAAGAAATTGAAGATTTGGAGAAATTGAAAATCAAAGTTTGAGGTTAGTAATCTAAACTTCGAAATTAAATTTAAATGTTTATGTTCTAGTTTAATTAACTTAGAAATTAACTTAAAATCAAAACAAAACAATTATTGGGGAGTAATATGGAATTCGGCCAGCAGTAGGTGGGGTTGGGATTGAATGAATTTGGTGGATTTGAATGGTTATTTGATGTGAATTAGGTGAATAGATCATGAATGTTCACTTTGAATGCATTAGATTGAACTTTATGTAATTAGGGTTTTGAGCATTTTGAAAAATTGGAGAAAAAGTTGAGAATTGGTCAATTGTGACCTTACTTGAGTTGAGAAAAGTTCAATTGTGACCATTTGTGGTGTGTGTGAATTGTTAGAACTAAGTTTCAGTTCGGATTGGTTAGGGTCATTATGCAGACAGCTTGACCTAGGACCCTTTCAAGGACTAAAACTAAAAATTTACCAACCCAATTGGTGTGAGGCCAATTGGGAATGAAACTAGACACAAAATAGACCACTTTTCATTTAGGAATCATGCCCAGAAAGTGACCATAACTTAGTGAACAATTAGGCCAAATCCGGAATTGGGCAAACTGACCTGTACAAAAATGACCAAATGAACAGTAGTTACGTAAATGACCATAACTTGGTCTAGGAAGGTCCAAATGATCTGAATTTTATACCGATGGAAAGCTGAGACATAGCCCTACAACTTTCATGAAGAAAACAAACCTAAAGTTTGACCATAACCTATTTGAAAAACCACCTGCAGTCAATGTATAAAAACTGTTATAATCTAGAATTTGCCTAGATTTCTAGGTAACACTAAATTCAGCCAGCCATGTTCAAATGGCCATAACTAGGGCTACAAAACTCCAAATGGAGTGATTCAAAAAGAGAAATAAAGTTAAGACAATAAGGAATAACTTCTATGAAGAAAACTTAATCACATTATCACAGCAACATGACCAATGAAATAGTGCAAAACTGAACACCAAAATTGAAAATTTAAAATTTGTGCCTAAGAGACTTGAAGTTTGAGGAAATAACCAAAACCAACAAATTAGGTAACCAAAATATGGTATGTGGGTGAAATTAGAATTCCCATACCTATTAAGCATTAGAAAGTCAATAAATAGACTTGAATAGTGTTATGAATAGTAACCCGAAGTGTAAATTTTAATAAATATCAAGTTTAGCAAATTAAAGCTAGGTATAAATAGATTTGAATTTTTTTTTTATTTATGATAAATTATGATGCTGAAACACTGACAAATTGTGTGTTTCAGTCGAAAAGAACACTGAGAAAGAACCCGAAGTATCGAGTCAAGGCCAAGAGGCGACTCGTATAAGGTTTATGCATAACATAGAAATTTCTGCAAATTGTTTTGAATGAATTGTGATATTAAATTGTGACTTAATTGTATTGAAATGTTTATTATGCTTTTTAATTAAATTGTTGAAAGTTTACTTGTATGTGTTTGAAATGGTAATAAATGTTTAGTAAATTGCTAAGATAGTTTTGAAACCATAGTTTCATGATCATATATTTGAATGCCTCACTAGCATGACTAGTGGGGGAATTAGTTTTGAATTTTGATTCCTTCTTTGGCTGAAGTATTGAGGTGTGTGCCAGTAGAAGAAGAAATTTGAATGGGTACCCATATATTTGAGCTAGCTAGCCTTGTGATTTCTCATAAGCCTCTGGCTATTGAGATGAATATTATTTCGAATGGCATGATATAACTGTGTGTTTTTATGAAATTGTTTTGAGACTTCCTAAATAAAATTGTTTGGACTAAAAGTTTATAAATCATGTTTTGTATTTGTTTTTCATGTTCAGTTCAATATTTGAATAAATGTGATTTGAATTATGCATAAATATCATTTTAGTATGTTATGCACCACTGAGTCAAAGTACTCAGTGATGGCTGTTATTGCTGTCACAGATAGAGAGACTAGAGGTGCAACAGAGTGAGCTGCTGAGGATCTTGGAGCTACATCCCTAAGATTTTATCGGGTATAATTTTATACCCTGACTGTAATGTTTATTTTGGTGTATGTAAATGTATGTACTTGTATAAACGGGTCTTGAGCAGTTGTATAGATTTTGTAATAATATTAGTTTAGATTTTCTAATATAAATTTTGGATTGATGAATGTAAATTGATTTTACTTTAATGAAAAATGAATAGAATTATTTATTATTATTTTTTATGACAATTGAATTGAGAATTGTTTTGAATTATGGAGTTGAGAGAAATGATGTTGAGTTTGTTGTGGTAGTGTTTGATTTGATGAAATGAGATATTGGAAGTGTTTTTACAGGTTTTTGAAGAACTATTTTCTTAAAATATATACGACATTCTGCCGAAATTTTTCCAAAAATTTGTGTAAAAATAAAATGGAGAGAAATTTGAACTGGTTTTTAAACTTCTATTAAATGTAAGAAAATGCTCAGCACTTCTAGAAAGTAAGAAAATGGTTTTAAAATCCCTTGTAGGGTACTTAATGAATTATCGGTAAGTGAAGTGCGGTTGTTTATTAAGTATTCTACGGGATCATGTTATGCCTTATAGAGAAGTAAGGTCTGGTATCAGAGTGAATTTTTGAAGTATGTTTTGAGTTGTGAATTTGTGTCTTTTCTTTGATAAGTACAACTGCTCAATGTCCTTATTTGTTACATACAGTGCATTACATTATAAATATGAACTAACGGAGGGAAATCTCCTTGTGTTATTTATTCAGGAGATATCCTGACTCCAGACTTAAATGGAAGAAGGAGATTGCTCTGTTGAGCAGTCGGTAGAGGCTGAGGCCTAAGGGAAAGCCCTAGCTCTGCAAAATGCTAGTGGGTTAGTGGCACCAGTCCCACAAATACCACAATTTCCAACACAATTCGCCCAGTAGATGGCTGCAATGTTTCAACAGATGGCTGGGGGTGTGCCTGCTCAATGTCCACCCCAGACTCCTATGGTGTAACCTCAGGCTCTAGTTAGATAGTATGATAAGCTGTTGAAATATGGGGCAATAGAATTCAAGGGTACAGTAGACCCTTTAGAGGCAGAGTAGTGACTGGAGAGGATGGACCGAGTATTCAAGAAATTGTACTGCCCGGATGAACTAAAATTTGAGTATTCAGTGTCGTTACTTCAAGGGGATGCGTATGATTGGTGGAAGACCATCCCCCACAGCTAAGCAGAATCACTAGTATTGACCTAGGACGACTTCATCAGAGAGTTCAGACAGAAATATGTCCCGGATGCATATGTGGATCAAAAATTGCAAGAATTTCTGAGTCTGAAGCAAGGCAACAAATCAGTGGCAGAGTATGAGAGGGAGTTCTTCCGCTTAAGCCACTATGCTGGGAGTCTCCTGTCTACCAGTAGAGAAGGGTGCAAGAGATTTAAAACCGGCCTGAAGCCTAGTTTAAGAGTGCAAATGGTCGGCTTTAAATACAACAACTTTTCTGAACTAATGTCTCAAGCACTGGAAATAGAAAGAATTGAATTAGAAGCGACATTAGTGAAAGAGAAATATGAAAAGACTGAAAAATCAGAGAAAGATAAAGGTGGAAAATCAATAAAGCAAAGTCCCAGTGGTACATCTGGAAAGAGGAAAAACTTTGGGGGACTAAGCAGAGGTAAAGGTGGAAGGTTCGAAAGGGGCAGATTTTTCGGACAGAGACCCCCTAAATCTGGTCAGCAGTCGACCAGGGGTTTATATCCTCCCCGCCCCTATGAGACATGTGGTAAGACTCATGGGGGAGAATGCTATTGGGCTACAGGAGCTTACTTTAACTGTGGAGGCACGGGCCATCTCGCTAAGGACTGCACCAGTGCCCGTAGATTTGGGCTAGCTCCTACTACTGCTGAGGGATCTATTTAGAGTTCTGCTACTAGAGGTTCACAACCAGTTAGCAGAAGAAGATGCAGAGGTAGAGGCAATGCTTCTGGCAGTCAGGGTACCATTAGCCAGTCAGTACAAGGGAGTGCTCCGGCCAGAGTTTACACTATGAGACAGCGGGAAGAGGCTAAGACTTCCAATATTGTAGCTGGTACTTTCTCTATCTCTGATCAGGATGTCTTTGTGTTGTTTGATCCGGGTTCAACCCATTCGTATATTAGTGCTAGCATAGTTAGTTCTCTTGCTATTCCATGTGTCAAGATGGTTTTTGAAGTGCTAGTAACTAGTTCGTTAGGACAAGAGGTTCAGGTCAACAGAATGTATAGAGATTGTCCTTTGGTGATCCAAGGACATGTTTTTCTGTCACATTTGATTGAAATGCCCTTTAGAGATTATGATATCATCTTGGGCATGGATTGGTTAGCCAAACATCATGCTCTGATTGATTGTAGACTGAAGATAGTCACTTTTGGTCTCCCTCTGTATGGTGATGTGGTAATACATGGGGAGAGGCAGTTACTGCCCTCAAACATCATTTCGGCTACACTAGCCACAAGTATGATCAGAAAGGGGTGTGAAGCATACTTGGCACATGTGATAGACACCCAAGTGGAGAGTCCAACACAGAGAGACATCCCTACTGTATGTGACTTTCCGGATATGTTCCCTGATGAGTTGCCAAGACTACCTTCGGAAAGAGAGGTGCAGTTTGAAATTGATGTTATGCCTGGTGTGGACCCAATCTCTATAACATCATATAGAATGGCACCAGCAGAATTGAAAAAGTTAAAAGTGAAGTTGCAAGAGCTGCTTGATAAGGGCTTTATCTGCCCTAGTGTGTCACCTTGGGGAGCGCCAGTGTTGTTTGTTAAGAAGAAAGATGGCACTCTCCGCTTATGTATTGACTATCAGCAGTTGAATAAGGTGACAATAAAGAATAGATATCCATTGCCCCGCATTAATGATTTGTTGATCAGTTGAGGGGTGCAGCTGTGTTCGCCAAAATTGACCTGAGATCAGGTTATTATCAGTTGAAAGTACAAGAGCATAGTATTCCTAAAACTGCCTGTAACACCCTCCTGGTAGCCACTCCGTTCATTCTACTGTTCCGGCGACCGGTGTCGGTCCGGATAGCTAGAACGTTCGGAAAAATATTTAAACTAAAGTCAGGAACCATAATTAACTCAAATATTAATAAGAAAAATTTAGGACAAATTTTAGAAATAAAATACAACCAAGTCAAATGAGCCGGTGCCCAAGCGATGGGTAACCAGAGGGAAATTGCGGTTCTCGCAAGTAGGAGCCCTAGACCCGGGGGAAAAATTATAAAATAATTTTTGGGACTCCAGAGAAGGGTCATTGAGGTTCCTATGGCATTAGAATGCCAAGAAAATATTTAGAAAAATTTTTCAATCGGTACAGACAATTTTGACCCGTTAAGCCAAACGGAGGGCATTTTGGTCATTTCGCCTTCAGAGGTGATTTTTGGCCTACTTGTCCAGTTGAGTAAATAATTAATATGACACAAAATATGAATTAATGTTGATGAAAAATTAATTTGAAGTTAGTAGAAAAGAAAAGAAAAATTAATAAAAAAGCCAAATATGACATCATTATGATGTCATTTAAAAGCTTCCACCAATCAAAATTAAACAACCCTTTAATTAACCAATAAAAGAGACAAACCAAGACAAAAGAATTAAAAATTGCAGCTGCCTTCTTCTTCTCCAATTCCAGCTGAAACTTTGCTCACCCTAAACCTCCATTAATACTTCAACCAAAGCTCAAGTTCTCTCCTTATTTCACCATAAATTTTCCTACTCCATTCACTAAAACTTATCCCCACATCACAAGGTAACTCTAGGCAGCCGCAAAGAGGAGGAATTCTAGAGTTTTCACAAGCTCAATAAGTTGAGCAAAGAGGTTAGTGCTATACTTCCACTCTCACTCTTTTAATCTTTGTTAGAGCATCACTTTAAGTTAGGAAATTGTAAAAATTAGAAGTAAATTATATATGTTAGGGTATCTTCAATTTTCGGCAGCCCTAAGGAAGGATGAGTTTGATTGTTTTAATGGACTTAAAGTGGATTAGAGATCATGTTTAAAGCATGTATGCATGTGGTTAGTGAATGAGTTAGTAATTAAGGTATATTGTGAAAACTTATAATGGAAACTAGGGTTTTGAGAAGTGAAAATTTGACTTGGCTTATGAAATGGTTAAAGAACATTCTAATGGTCAATTAGTGACCATTTTAGGTAAGTTGACCATAATTTGGACTGAAATATAGCATGGCAAAGTGAATGAGTATGCTGCCTAGGGACAGCAGCAAGGGTGGCTGAGATTTCAGTCCACTTGGACTACCATATCTTTGGCTGTGTTGGTCCAATTGGTGTTTGGCCAATTGGACATGAAACTAGGCTTATAATGGCACATTTTTTCTGAAGAAACCATGCTCAAAAGACCAAAGCAAGAGGACCAAAAGTTGGCCTCAATCCGGATACCCTACAACAGCACCTGCAGAAATGACCAAATGAACAGTAACTGTTCATTTGGCCATAACTCACTGTAGATATGGTCAATTGACCTGAAATTTTTACAGCAACAAGTTAAGACATAGACAAACAACTTTCATGAAGGAACCTACTCCAAAGTATGGCCAGAAACCATCCAACAAAGTGATTCCAGTCACTGTTCATGTTACTGTAGATTTGGTAATTTCTGCAGAATGGAAATCCGGCCAGCTGTGGTTTTTGGACCATATCTGGAGCTACAAAACTCCAAATGGAGTGATTCAAAAAAGGAAATTCAACTATACAAAATAAGGAACAACTTTCATGTTTGCCATTTCTTCAAATTCCCACTGCAACAGTGCCCAATGGAACAGTAAACTTGGGCTACTAAAACTGAAAATTTTGCTTCCCTTGGTTTAAGCTTAGAAATGGTATTAATGCTTAATGCCAACAAGTTTTGAATGCAAAATATGGTATGTTGGGAGTGCCAAAACCAATGTACCTATTTTCTATCCAAAAGTCAACATTTTTGTTGACCAATGGGGTGAATAGTGACACCAAAACTTGAAATTCACAAATTAGAGAATTTAAAAGTTTCAAATGCCCTAGTATACCTAACAAGATTGGTTTGGATAGTTTGGCATGCCAATAGGGTTCGATTAAGCGATCGCACATGGCATTATGCCATTCTGTGATTTTATGGCTTTTAGCCATACTGACTTTGTATTGAGATTTGGCCTTGTGCCTGACGTTATTACAGCTAATAAGCTGTTCTGTTGCACACCGGGAGATGCATATGTGACCGATGGTGTGACGGCCCGAGGTACTAGATACCCAGTGCCAGTTTACCCGTTTATCCAGTCCAGTCATCTAGTATAGGTTACTTGGGCAACTAAATGAATGAAAGTGGACAATGTTAATGAAATAAATGGATATACAAATACAATACAAATTAAACATATACATTCAATACATATTTATTTTCTGCTGTTTCCTTTTATTTTATTATTGCACCACTAAGCATTATTGCTTAGCGCGTTGCTTTTGCCACGCGTAGGTTCTGGAGAGACTGATCGAGAGCCTAGTAGACCGCAGACTGGGTGAGTCCATTCTGCAGCTCTACACAGTGTCCGTGTCACCTCACCACCTACAGTGCATTGGTAGGACACTAGGCTTCATTTTGGTATTTTGTAATTGATTTTTATTTTCCTTTGTGTAAATGAAACTTATGTAATGTATTTTGATTTTCATGTAAATAATGAAAATTTGTGTTTGTGAATGGAAAAACGAATATTGATCTGTGACTGTTACATGACTATCAAATGAGATGAATGACTTGAGAAATGAATGGTTGAAAAATGTTGAGATTTTGATAAATGGAGTTGAGATGATTGAATATGAATATAGGAAGTGTTTTTCACAGGTTCCGAAGAACAGTTTTCTCCATTTTTAGCCGGTACTCCGCCGGATTTTCTATAAAATTTTCGGAACCTCAAATAAATAATAATTTTGATAAATGGCTTAAATAAATTATATTTCAAGAACTATATTCAAAACTATGACAAAAATTAATTAAGGTAAAATAGAGGGTGCCGATACACCGTGTGACATTGCTTACTCAGATATACTGTACACGGGTAAGGGGTGTCACATTTAGTGGTATCAGAGCACGGTTTAGGCATTTCTGGGCCTAGATTGAGTCCATACCATGCATTGCATTTGTAAGAGTCGAGGTGACACTAATGCAGATCTGTTTGTCTTTCTTATTTTGAATAGGATATAGACCCTACATCTCAGAGAGTAGTTGAGGAGGAAGTGGAGAGTCATGCTCCACCTGCAGCAGCTGAGACTGGGGGTATGGGAGAACCTGCTCCGCCAGCTCAAGCAGAGCCTGCTCAGCCTCCACAGGCCATGTTCCATCAAATGGCCGAATTCTTCAGACAAATGGCTGGGGTAATGCCAGCACCACCACCACCACCACCTCCACAACCGAAATCACATTTGGAAAAACTGAGGAAGTTTGGAGCAGTGGACTTCTATGGCAAGAGGGAAGACGATTACATTGCGTAGAAAATTGGTTGAATGCAGGCAGTGAGTTTTAAAACAACTCCACTGCACTCCTGAACAAAACCTAGAGGCTGCCATATCCCTGTTGTAAGACGATGCATATGAATGGTGGGATACTGTGTCCAGTGAAGTGCAGCCAGAAGCTATAACTTGGGACTTCTTTCTCTCAGAATTTAAGAAGAAATATGTGGGTACTGTATACCTAGAAGAGAGAAGAAGGGAATTTATCAACCTGAGGCAGAGACAGTTTTCAGTGGCCGAGTATGAGAAGGAATTCGTAAGATTGAGCCGCTATGGAAGGGAGATAGTCCCTAATGAAGCTGAAAGGTGCAAGAGATTTGAAGAGGGATTGAACGACAATATAAAGCTCATGATCACTGCCTTGGGAATCACTGACTTTACCAAGTTGGTGGAAGCGGCAATAAAAGTTGAAAAAGTAAGAATCAGTGAGCAGACTAGAAGGGAAAGACAGCAGAAGAGGGGCCCAGGTCAGTCTAGTTCAGCTCCTGCATTTGGGAAGAAGTTCAAAGGTCCATCTACACAGAGTTCAGGGCAACCACAAGGTCAGGGTCAGTCTCAAGGGCCCAGGCCACAGTTTACCCCTAGGAGAGGTTAGTCCACACCATCAGTGGGCAGCTCTCCAGGGATGGGGTTCAGGGGACCAGCCCCAGCATCTTCTGCATGTCCACACCGCTGAAATGGCATAAGGGAGTGTTGGAGAGTGAGTGCTCGCTAAGGTGTGGGTCAACAGAGCATCACCAAAAAGCTCCACGCAGAACTACTACAGTTGCTCCAACACAAGCAGATGCACTGCTCCTGCACCACAAAGGGGTAGAAAGTCCGCAAATCGACGATGGGACCATCTCGAGAGGCTCAGATCTGAGCCAGCAGAGAGGCCAGATAACAGACCACCTGCTAGAGCTTATGCCTTGAGAGCTCAGGAGGAGCAAGATGCCCCGGATGTCATCAGGGGTACGTTCTCCCTCTACAATACTCCTGTGCATGCATTGGTGGATCCAGGATCCACTCATTCATACATCTGCATCAACTTACCCGTAGAAAGGGGGATACTAGTAGGTGAGAGTGACCAAGACATTACGGTCACTAATCCATTGGGCCACAATGTAGTGGTGAACAAAGTGTACAAGGGTTGCCCGTTAAGGATTCAGTGTGAATTCTTGGCGCACTGATTGAGTTGCCCTTCCATGAGTTTGGCGTGATTTTGGGAATGGGTGGTTGTCACGTCATCGGGCAATAGTTGATTGCAAATTGAAGAGAATTTCTTTGAAAACTCCCGAGGGTAATGAGATCACGGTTGTGGGGAAAGGATGATTTCTTGTCCAATGTCATCTCAGCCACGATTCTGGGAATAATGATGAGAAAAGTGTGAAGCCTACCTAGCACATGTGGTGGATACTAGGCGAGCTAAGCCAAACTGAGTGATATACCCACGAAGAGACTTCCCAGGTATTTCTGAAGAGTTGCACGGTTTGCCACTAGAAAGGAAGTTGAATTTGCTATTGAGACATTGCTGGGTACAACACCCATTTCTATTGCTCCTTATAGGATGGCACCCAGATTGAGGAGTTGAAAACTTCGGTTGCAAGAGTTGCTTGATAAGGGGTTCATACGCCCAGTGTCACCATGGGGAGCTCGGTCTTTGTTTGTGAAAAAGAAGGATGGGACTTTGAGGCTTTGCATTGATTCTGGCAGTTGAATAAAGTAGTGAAGAACAAATATCCGTTGCCTAGAATTGATGATCTGTTTGATCGGTTGAAGGAAGCAGAGTATTTTCTAAGATTGATCTCGGATCGAGGTATCATCGATTGAGGGTGAAGGATGCAAATGTGCCAAAGACTGCATTCAGGACCCGATATGGGCATTATGAGTTCCTAGTGATGCCCTTTGGCCTAACAAATGCACCAGCAGCATTCATGGACCTTATGAACCGTATCTTCCATCCATACTTAGATCGGTTCATAGTGGTCTTTATTGATGATATTTTGGTGTATTCTAAGACCAGGGAAGAACATGATGAGCATTTAGGGATTGTTCTGCAAACCCTGAGAGAAAAGAAGCTGTATGCTAAGTTGTCCAAGTGTGACTTTTGGTTGGATGAGATTGCATTGCTTGGACACATAGTATCAGCTGATGGGATTAGGGTGGATCCCAAGAAAATAGAAGCAGTAATGGAATGGAAGCCTCCCAGGAATACAACTGAGGTCAGAAGCTTCTTGGGGCTAGCTGGGTATTACGTAAGATTTGTGAAGGATTTTCCTTAATTTTGCTCCAATGACCAAGTTATTACACAAGAATGTCAGATTTGACTGGAATGACAAGTGTCAGACCAGTTTTGAGAAGTTGAAGGCTATGTTGACAGAGGCACCAGTGTTAACACAGCCAGTGTCAGGAAAGGACTTCGTGGTCTACAGTGATGCCTCTCATAATGGGTTAGGGTGTGTATTGATGCAAGAGGGGAAGGTGGTTGCCTATGCTTCCAGGCAGCTAAGGCCACATGAACAAAATTACCCTACCCATGATCTAGAGCTTGCAGCAATTATCTTCGCATTGAAGATATGGAGGCATTACTTGTATGGTGAAAAGTGCTACATTTACACAGACCACAAGAGCCTGAAATACTTGCCAACCCAGAAGGAGCTCAACCTTAGACAGAGGCGATGGATTGAGTTCCTGAAAGACTATGATTGTGTAATTGACTACCATCCTGGGAAGGCAAATGTAGTTGCTGATGCTTTGAGTAGAAAATCCTTCACAGCTTTGAGATCATTGAATGCCCGTCTATCTTTGATTCGAGATGGAGCTATTTTGGCTGAGTTGCAAGTGAGGCCAAACCCGCTACAACAGATTTTAAATGGGCAAAAGGCAGATGAGAAGCTAATGGCTATTATGAGCAAAATCCCAGAGGGAAAAGCAACTGAGTATGGGGTGAAAGCAGATGGGTGTCTGTATTACAAAGGAAGACTGTGTGTACCAGATGATGGGGAATTGAAGGCCAGCATTCAAAAAGAGGCACACACCAGTGTATATGCTATGCACCCAGGAAGTACAAAGATGTATCATGATCTGAAGCTTCAGTATTGGTGGCCTGGTATGAAAAAGGACATAGCTGACTATGTGACTAAATGCTTGACATGTCAGCAAGTCAAGGCAGAACATCAAGTTCCATCAGGTTTGCTACAGCCTATACGCATACAGAATGGAAATGGGATCGGTCACCATGGATTTTGTAAGTGGTCTACCTCTCACCCGTAAGAAACATGATGCGGATGGGTGATAGTGGATAGATTGACGAAGTCGACACTTTCTGCCGATTAGGGTGACTACTCATTGGAGAAGTTAGCGGTGTATATCGATGAGATAGTTAGGCATGGAATTCCACTTTCCATCATATCTGATCGAGACCCAAGGTTTACATCGAGATTTTGGAAGAAGTTACATGAGTCCTTGGGTACACAACTCCACTTCAGCACAGCTTTCCATCCTCAGACGGATGGGCAATCCGAAAGAGTAATCTAGGTAAATAATTGAAACCAATTAAACAAATACACATATTGAACTGAAATGATAATAATAACATGAAATATATGTCAGGTCCTTGAGGATATGCTGAGGAGTTATGTCATTGAGTTTGAGGGAAGTTGGGATAGATACCTTCCACTGGCAGAATTTGCATACAACAATAGCTACCAAGCTAGCATCCAAATGGCCCCATATGAAGCACTGTATGGGAGGAAATGTAGAACTCCAGTGTCTTTGGGACTGAATTGGGCGAAGACAAATCGGTAGGGCTGACACTGTGAAACAGACTGAGGAGAAAGTGAAACTAATCAAAGCCAACCTGAAGGTTGCCTCAGACAGACATAAATCTTATGCCGACCTGAAGAGAAAAGAAATAGAATATGTGGTTAGCGACAAAGTGTTCCTCAAAGTGTCACCGTGGAAGAAGGTATTGAGGTTTGGAAGGAAAGGTAAGTTGAGCCCTAGGTTTATTGGCCCATATGAAGTCATTGAACGTGTGGGACCAGTAGCCTACAGGCTAGCTTTACCACCAGAGCTGGACAAGATCCATAATGTATTCCACGTGTCCATGCTTAGAAGATACCGCTCAGATCCTTCACATGTCATCTCTAGGGGAGAAATTGAAATACAACCGGATTTGACATATGAAGAAGAACCTCTACGGATCCTAGCTCGGGAAGTAAAAAAAATTGAGGAACAAACAGATTCCACTGGTGAAAGTGCTTTGGAGGCACCACAACACCGAGGAGGCAACTTGGGAAAGTGAAGAGACGATGAGGCAACAGTTCCCTCAACTGTTTGCATCAGGTAAATTTCGAGGATGAAATTTAAATTAGAGGGGAAGAGTTGTAACACCCTCCCGGTAGCCACTCCGTTCATTCTACTGTTCCGGCGACCGGTGTCAGTCCGGACAGCTAGAACGTTCGAAAAAATATTTAAACTAAAGTCAGGAACCATAATTAACTCAAATATTAATAAGAAAAATTTAGGAAAAATTTTAGAAATAAAATACAACCAAGTCAAATGAGCCGGTGCCCAAGCGATGGGTAACCAGAGGGAAATTGCGGTTCTCACAACTAGGAGCCCTAGACCTGGGGAAAAAATTATAAAATAATTTTTGGGACTCCAGAGAAGGGTCATTGAGGTTCCTATGGCATTAGAATGCCAAGAAAATATTTAGAAAAATTTTTCAATCGGTACAGACAATTTTGACCCATTAAGCCAAACGGAGGGCATTTTGGTCATTTCGCCTTCAGAGGTGATTTTTGGCCGACTTGTCCAGTTGAGTAAATAATTAATATGACACAAAATATGAATTAATGTTGATGAAAAATTAATTTGAAGTTAGTAGAAAAGAAAAGAAAAGAAAAATCAATAAAAAAGCCAAATATGACATCATTATGATGTCATTTAGAATCTTCCACCAATCAAAATTAAACAACCCTTTAATTAACCAATAAAAGAGACAAACCAAGACAAAAGAATTAAAAATTGCAGCTGCCTTCTTCTTCTCCAATTCCAGCCGAAACTTTGCTTGCCCTAAACCTCCATTAATACTTCAACCAAAGCTCAAGTTCTCTCCTTATTTCACCATAAATTTTCCTACTCCATTCACTAAAACTTATCCCCACATCACAAGGTAACTCTAGGCAGCCACAAAGAGGAGGAATTCTAGAGTTTTCACAAGCTCAATAAGTTGAGCAAAGAGATTAGTGCTATACTTTCACTCTCACTCTTTTAATCTTTGTTAGAGCATCACTTTAAGTTAGGAAATTGTAAAAATTTGAAGTAAATTATATATGTTAGGGTATCTTCAATTTTCGGTAGCCCTAAGAAAGGATGAGTTTGATTGTTTTAATGGACTTAAAGTGGATTAGAGATCATGTTTAAAGCATGTATGCATGTGGTTAGTGAATGAGTTAGTAATTAAGGTATATTGTGAAAACTTATAATGGAAACTAGGGTTTTGAGAAGTGAAAATTTGACTTGGCTTATGAAATGGTTAAAGAACATTCTAATGGTCAATTAGTGACCATTTTAGGTAAGTTGACCATAATTTGGACTGAAATATAGCATGGCAAAGTGAATGAGTATGCTGCCTAGGGACAGCAGCAAGGGTGGCTGAGATTTCAGTCCACTTGGACTGCCATATCTTTGGCTGTGTTGGTCCAATTGGTGTTTGGACAATTGGACATGAAACTAGGCTTATAATGGCACATTTTTGCTGAAGAAACCATGCCCAAAAGACCAAAGCAAGAGGACCAAAAGTTGGCCTCAATCCGGATACCCTGCAACAGCACCTGCAGAAATGACCAAATGAACAATAACTGTTCATTTGGCCATAACTCACTGTAGATATGGTCAATTGACCTGAAATTTTTACAGCAACAAGTTAAGACATAGACAAACAACTTTCATGAAGGAACCTATCCCAAAGTATGGCCAGAATCCATCCAACAAAGTGATTCCAGTCACTGTTCATGTTACTGTAGATTTGGTAATTTCTGCAGAATGGAAATCCGGCCAGCTGTGGTTTTTGGACCATATCTAGAGCTACAAAACTCCAAATGAAGTGATTCAAAAAAAGAAATTCAACTAGACAAAATAAGGAACAACTTTCATGTTTTCCATTTCCTCAAATTCCCACTGCAACAGTACCCAATGGAACAGTAAAGTTGGGCTACTAAAACTGAAAATTCTGCTTCCCTTGGTTTAAGCTTAGAAATGGTATTAATGCTTAATGCCAACAAGTTTTGAATGCAAAATGTGGTATGTTGAGAGTGCCAAAACCAATGTACCTATTTTCTATCCAAAAGTCAACATTTTTGTTGACCAATGGGGTGAATAGTGACACCAAAACTTGAAATTCACAAATTAGAGAATTTAAAAGTTTCAAATGCCCTAGTATACCTAACAAGATTGGTTTGGATAGTTTGGCATGCCAATAGGGTTCAGTTAGCAGTACTGCACATGGCATTATGCCATTCTGTGATTTTATGGCTTTTAGCCATTCTGACTTTGTATTGAGATTTGGCCTTGTGCCTGACGTTATTACAGCTAATAAGCTGTTCTGTTGCACACCGGGAGATGCATATGTGACCGATGGTGTGACGGTCCGAGGTACTAGATACCCAGTGCCAGTTTATGTTAGTAGTATGCCCTAGAGCATATCATTTAGTATGTATCTTGTATATATTTTATTAATAAAAGGCATTTCCACTTTTCCGTTTACATAATATATTTATGTGTAATAGAAAAGGTCCATTGATATTTTGTTAGAAATATTATTCTTAAGTTGTTAAGAATATGAGTGACAATATTTCTAGCACAAAGTATCATAAATAGGTTCACAATCGAGGATACTTCATAATAAGGACATGACTTATCGGAAAGATTGTATTCATGTTTGTTCCCAAGTTATTTATATGAGATATAAATAAGATGGAATGGTGAGTCTCATGCCATATGACAAACATGATAGGCACTTATAAATGATAAGTAGGACACTTATGACAAGCACATGGAGTTTACTCTTGTCAATGTTTTGTCATAAATCATATCCATATAATCTTTAGATTATCTTGTATATAGGTAGTTTGAGTTTGAGCTTTCATACTTGTATGGGTATATGGGCATGTGTTGGCTCCTACTAGTTATATATGGAGGTAGGTGTTGATCAAGAAGGAATCCTCTAAGTAAATAGAGATAAAATCCTATGTTCATTTAATTGTTCTTGAGGTTTCAAGTTCCAGATAGATTTATTCGAAAGAGTTTCGATGAGAAAAATCTTTTAATCAAGAATGGAATTAAAAGAGAACATAATATTCATAGCAAATGGAGTTTGACATAAACCATGACTCCTTGAGTTGGGATTTTAGAGATTCTAGTGCATGGTAACATATGATTATAGGTTCATTTAAGGTAAATCTTATTACTAATTGGGTGGCCATGGCATGCTATGCTAGGTGTTAACTATGGTCTATGAGGTTCATAAAATGATTTAGAGAAATCATTTATGGTAAGAAAGAGTTCGATGATATTAAGAGTTGATATCATGTCTCATTGCCAATTAGTGATGAGCCTAGTAAATCACACACATACACAAGTTATCACCTATTTAAATATGATTTAATTGATTAATTAAAGAGTTTAATTGATTAATTAAATAGATTTGGTTTGTAATAAAATTACAAAGTCCCTAGCATGGCTTGAAACTAAATCTAGATTATTGGATGTATAACATAAGTTAAATTTATATTTAAAGTGTTTAAATATGAATTTAATTGTGAGAAATTAATTAATAGAGATTAATTAATTAATTTATATTTGATATAAATTGATTAGAAGAAGAAAATAATTATTTTGGGTTGAGAACTCAAAATTAAGACCATTTTGGTCATTTGACACGTGTCACCATGAGATGGTGACACATGGCATAACACATAAGAAATATTTTTAATCATGTAAGATGATTAAAATCAAGATTAAATATAGGTTTGACACTTGGCACAATGTGATTGGGTCACTTAAACCTAGAGCTAATCAAAGGTGACATGTGGCTAGGGTTTAATGTGTTAACCTAGCTATTTAAGTGTGGTTATGAAAAGAAAACATAACCAGCAGCCTCTCCTCTCAATAGTCACGCCACTTTGAGCCTCTCCAGCTATTTCTCTTCATCTCTCATCAATTCAAAGAGATTAGCCATCAATCTCTGGAATTAAGAACACTAGAAATTGTTTCAAGTGTCTCTCTAATCTCTTAAAAGGCAGAACTTGAATTTCTAATTAATAGAAAAGGCTTTAGAAGCTGCTCAAGGGCTGCCATAGGTGTTCTTGGTGTGGACAAGCTAGAGAGACAACATTTGGTGTCAGTGCATCAAGAGGTTAGTGTAATCGTTCTTGATTTAATCTAGGGTTCTAAAATTAATCTGATCAATTTTAAAATCTTAAATGGCAAATACAGATCCAAAAACATATTAAAAGAGTTTTAATATGTTGTTTATCATTGAAATCAAATAGATAAAAATAAATCTTGCATGGTGCATGTGACCCTAGGTGAAAATTTTTGAATTCAATGGTATAATCTTGTGTTTTTCACGCTTCCGTTCCTTCAGTTTACTCGTTTATCCAGTCCAGTCGTCTAGTATAGGTTACTTGGGCAACTAAATGAATGAAAGTGGACAAAGTTAATGAAATAAATGGATATACAAATACAAAACAAATTAAACATATACATTCAATACATATTTATTTTCTGCTATTTCCTTTTATTTTATTATTGCACCACTAAGCATTATTGCTTAGCGCGTTGCTTTTGCCACGCTTAGGTTCTGGAGAGACTGATCGAGAGCCTAGTAGACCGCAGACTGGGTGAGTCCATTCTGCAGCTCTGCACAGTGTCCGTGTCACCTCACCACCTACAGTGCATTGGTAGGACACTAGGCTTCATTTTGGTATTTTGTAATTGATTTTTATTTTCCTTTGTGTAAATGAAACTTATGTAATGTATTTTGATTTTCATGTAAATAATGAAAATTTGTGTTTGTGAATGGAAAAACGAATATTGATCTGTGACTGTTACATGACTATCAAATGAGATGAATAACTTGAGAAATGAATGGTTGAAAAATGTTGAGATTTTGATAAATGGAGTTGAGATGATTGAATATGAATATAGGAAGTGTTTTTCACAGGTTCCGAAGAACGGTTTTCTCCATTTTTAGCCGGTACTCCGCCGGATTTTCTATAAAATTTTCTGAACCTCAAATAAATAATAATTTTGATAAATGGCTTAAATAAATTATATTTCAAGAACTATATTCAAAACTATGACAAAAATTGATTAAGGTAAAATAGAGGGTGCCGATACACCGTGTGACATTGCTTACTCAGATATACTGTACACGGGTAAGGGGTGTCACACTGCCTTTAGAACTCGCTATGGCCATTATGAGTTCTTGGTCATGCTATTCGGCTTAACTAATGCTCCAGCTGCATTTATGGATCTAATGAACACTATCTTCAGACCATACCTGGATCAGTTTGTGGTGGTATTCATAGATGACATATTAGTTTATTCGAGGAGCGCAGAGGAGCATGATAGACATCTGTGGATTGTACTGCAGACTTTGAGGGAGAAACAGCTATACGCAAAATTGTCAAAGTGTGAATTTTGGCTGAAGGAAATATCCTTCTTGGGGCACATAGTATCGACAGAGGGCATCAAGGTAGATCCAAGTAAGATAGAAGCTGTCCTTAATTGGAAGCCAACCAAAAATATCATAGAGATTTACAGTTTTCTGGGTTTAGCTGGATGCTACCGTCGATTTGTGAAGGGGTTTTCTATGTTAGCTTCTCCACTGACCAAGCTGCTTAGGAAAGATATGAAATTTTAGTGGACGGACTGATGTCAACAGAGCTTTGATGAGTTAAAGAGGTGTTTGACTAAAGCTCCAGTCCTGACTTTACCTAATACACAGTTTATAGTGATGCTTCTCACAATGGGTTAGGCTGTGTACTGATGCAAGATTGAAATGTCATTGCATATGTATCACGCTAGCTGAAACCGCATAAGAGGAACTATCTGACACGTGACTTGGAGCTTGCAGCTATTGTATTTCCTCTTAAGATCTAGAGACACTACTTATATGGGGAGAAGTGCTACATCTACATAGATCATTAGAGTTTAAAGTATCTGGGCACTCAGAAGGAGTTGAATTTGAGACAGAGGAGATGGTTAGAGTTGATAAAAGACTATGATTGTCTGATAGACTATCAGCCAGGGAAAGCTAATGTGGTGGCTGACACCTTAATTCATAAGATTATGGCAAGTCTACGGATTTCTCCTTTGTCTATAGTACATGAGTTGAGAGTTTTGCATGCCAGCTTAGAGATTAATGATGAGGGGTAGACAGCAGTTGCATGGCATGTATAACCAGTGTTAATTGATCAGATCAAAATGGCTGCACAGAATGGTTATAAGTATCAGAAGCTGTTAGAAGAAGTCAGACAGGGTAAGAAACCTGAGTTCTCAGTGAGAGATGATGGCCTATTGCTACACCAGGGCAGAATGTGTGTTCCTAATGACGTTGACTTGAGACAAATCATTTTGAAGGAAGCACATGAGTCTCCTTTTGTTATGCCCCATGGTGGCACAAAAATGTATAGAGGGCTGAAAGAGAACTACTGGTGGATGGGTATGAAAAGAGATGTAGCAGAATTTGTTTCCAAATACCTGACTTGTCAGCAAGTGAAGGCAGAGCATCAAGTACCAGCTAGTTTGTTACATCCATTACCAGTACCGGAATGGAAATGGGAGAGATTAACGATGGATTTTGTGATGGGACTTCCAAGGACATAGAAGAGCCATGATGTAGTATGGGTCATTGTTGACAGACTGACCAAGTCTGCTCATTTTCTGCCAGTAAAGATGGACTATAGCCTAGAAAGATTGGCCAAATTGTATATAGATGAGATTGTGAGACTGCATGGAGTGCCAGTATCCATCGTATCTAACAGAGATCCTAGGTTCACTTCTAGATTATGGGGTAGTCTTCAGAGAGCCCTAGGAACTAGATTGAACTTCAGTACGGCATTCCACCCACAGACAGATGGCTAATCTGAGAGGGTAATTCAGATCTTGGAGGACATGTTACGGGCTTGTGTAATTGAGTTTGAGGGCAGTTGGGACACACACTTACCTCTGATTGAGTTTGCTTATAACAATAGCTGCCAATCAAGCGTTGGGATGCCTTCATATGAAGCTTTGTATGGCAGAAAATGTAGAACCCCATTGTGTTAGGATGACATGGGTGAAAGAAAGATGATTGGGCCCGAAATTATTCAGCAAACTAAAGAGAAAATCAGATTAATCAGAGATCGACTTAAGGCTGCATCAGATCGTCAGAAGTCCTATATTGATTTGAAGAGAAGGAATATTGAGTATGCAATGGGTGAGAAAGTATTCCTCAAGGTTTCCCCTTAGAAGAAAATGATGAGATTTGGCAGAAAGGGGAAACTGAGTCCTCGTTTCATCGGGCCATATGAGGTTCTAGAAAGAGTGGGTCCCTTGGCATACCGTTTGGCACTACCTCCAGAGTTAGAGAAGATACATAACGTCTTCTATGTATCTATGTTGAGGAGGTATCGATTGGACCCATCTCATGTACTACCAGTGGAAGAAATTAAAGTGAATCCAGACCTCACATATGAGGAAGAACCCATAGAGATTCTGGCTTATGAGGTGAAGAAGCTACGGAACAAGCAGATACCGTTAGTGAAAGTGTTGTGGAACCATCATTCGGGCCAGGAGACTACTTGGGAACGAGAGGAGGACATGAGGAGATAGCACCCACAGCTGTTCCAAGACTGATACCAGATAAAATTCTAAAACGAAATTTATTTTAAGGGGGGGGAGAATTGTAACACCCCTATTTGCATAGCCTGGTACATTTCACTGTTCCGGTGATCAGTGTCGGTCCAGACAATTAAGGGGATTAGAATCACATCTAAGACACCTAGATAAGCTCTGAGCGCAAATAATTAGTAATGGCCAAATAGTTAAGTATAAATAAGAAAAACAGAACACAAGAAGTTAAATGAGCCGGGAGTCACAGCGATAGGTGACTTTCTCGGGAAATGACTGCGAGGTCAGTCTAAACTCATATTTCGAACTGGAAAATGTGACACCGCGGTCCTTAGGACTGTTTTGAATGCAGTAGAAAAGAGAAAATCACAGAAAAGAATTATTAAGCAGGTCAAATAATTAGATCAGGGATCCGGAAGAAATATTGAATTACTTGCAAACCGGATCAAATCGGCGAGGGGCAATTTGGTCAATTCACCCATAGAACTGACTTCTGACCTAACTGTCCAATAAAATCGGAGAAATAAAAATTTTGGAATGTAGAATTAAATTAAAGAAGAATGGAAAAATGGAGGAAATAGAAAAAGAAAAGAAAAAGTAAATTATTACATCATCCAAGTGACCCCACCATGACATCATTAAATGATTTTAATTTATTTGAAATTTTGACTAAGTAAAAATTAAGATAAAAGAGCATAAAACAATAATAAAGAAAAAAGAAAATTCATTGTCTTCTTCCATCAAAGGAGCCGGCCACCCTCACCCTCACTATCTCTCTCTCTCTATGGTTTTCACCATTAAAGCTTGATCTCAAGCTTTTGATCCCATCAATTAACCCTAGATTCCCCAAAATTTTCCATCAAACCTTATTATCCCAACTAGAAAAGAAGATTGAAGGAGAAAGAAAAGGAAGAAATTGAAGATTTGGAGAAATTGAAAATCAAAGTTTGAGGTTAGTAATCTAAACTTAGAAATTGAAGTTAAATATTTATGTTCTAGTTTAATTAACTTAGAAATTAACTTAAAATCAAAACAAAACAATTGTTGGGGGAGTAATATGGAATTCAGCCAGCAGTAGGTGGGGTTGGGATTGAATGAATTTGGAATTTGGTGGATTTGAATGATTATTTGAGGTGAATTAGGTGTATAGATCATGAATGTGCACTTTGAATGCATTAGATTGAACTTTATATAATTAGGATTTTGAGAATTTTGAAAAATTGGAGAAAAAGTTGAGAATTAGTCAATAGATGCTATTGACCTTACTTGAGTTGAGAAATAGTCAATTGTGACCATTTGTGGTGTGTGTGAATTGTTAGAACTAAGTTTCAATTTGGATTGGTTAGGGTCATTGTGCAGACAGCTTGACCTAGGTCCCTTTCAGGGACCAAAACTTAAAATTTACCAACCCAATTGGTGTGAGGCCAATCGAGAATGAAACTAGACACAAAATGGACCACTTTTCATTTAGGAATCATACCCAGAAAGTGACCATAACTTAGTGAACAATTAGGCCAAATCTGGAATTGGGCAAACTGACCTGTACAAAAATGACCAAATGAACAGTAGTTACGTAAATGACCATAACTTGGTCTAGGAAGGTCCAAATGACCTAAATTTTATACCGATGGAAAGCTGAGACATAACCCTACAACTTTTATGAAGAAAAGAAACCCAAATTTTGACCATAACCTATTTCAAAAACCACCTATAGTCAATGTATAAAAACTGCCATAATCCAGAATTTGCCCAAAATTTTGGGTAACACCAAATTCGGCCAGCCATGTTCAAATGGCCATAACTAGGGCTACAAAACTCCAAATGGAGTGATTCAAAAAGAGAATAAATTTAAGATAATAAGGAACAACTTCTATGAAGAAAACTTAGCCAAATTATCACAGCAACATGACCAATGGAACAGTGCGAAACTGAACACCAAAACTGAAAATTTGAAATTTGTGCCTAAGAGACTTGAAGTTTGAGGAAATTACCAAAACCAACAAATTAGGTAACCAAAATGTGGTATGTGGGTGAAATTAGAATTCCCATAACTATTAAGCATTAGAAAGTCAACAAATTGACTTGAATAGTGTCATGAATAGTAACCCGAAGTGTAAATTTTTGTGAATATCAAGTTTAGCAAATTAAAGCTAGGTATAAATAGATTTGAATTTATTTTTGGATTTATGATAAATTATAAGACTGAAACACTGTAAAATTGTGTGTTTCAGTCGAAAAGAATAACGAGAAAGAACTCGAAACATCGAGTCAAGGCTAAGAGGCGACTCGTATAAAGTTCGTGCACAACATAGAAATTTCTGCAAATTGTTTTGAATGAATTGTGATATTAAATTGTGACTTAATAGTATTGAAATATTTATTATGCTTTTGACTTAGATTATTGAAAGTTTACTTGTATGTGTTTGAAATGGTAATAAATTTTTAGTAAATTGCTTAGACAGTTTTGAAACCACAGTGTTATGACCATATATTTGAATGCCTCACTAGCATGACTAGTGGGGGAATTAGTTTCGAATTTTGATTCCTTCTCTGGCTGAAGTATTGAGGTGTGTGCCAGTAGAAGAAGAAATTTGAATGGGTACCCATATATTTGAGCTAGCTAGCCTTGTGATTTCTCATAATCCTCTGGCTATTGATATGAATATTGTTTCGAATGGCATGATATAACTGTGTGTTTTTATGAAATTATTTTGAGACTTCCTAAATAAAATTGTTTGGACTAAAAGTTATAAATCATGTTTTGTATCTGTTTTTCATGTTCAGTTCAATATTTGAATAAATGTGATTTGAATTATGTATAAATGTTATTCTAGTATATTGTGCACCACTGAGTCATAGTATTCAGCGATGGCTGTTATTGCTGTCACAGATATAGAGACTAGAGGAGCAGCGAAGTGAGCTGCTGAGGATCTTGGAGCTACATCCCTAAGATTTTGTCGGGTATAATTTTATACCCTGAATGTAATGTTTATTTTGATGTATGTAAATGTATGTACATGTATAAACGGGTCTTGAGCAGTTGTATAGATTTTGTAATAATATTAGTTTGGATTTTCTAATTTAAATTTTGGATTGATGAATGTAAATTGATTTTAATTTAATAAAAAATGAATGGAATTGTTTAGTATTATTTTTTATGACAATTGAATTGAGAATTGTTTTGAATTATGGAGTTGAGAGAAATGATGTTGAGTTTGTTGTGGTAGTGTTTGATTTGATGAAATGAGATATTGGAAGTGTTTTTACAAGTTTTTGAAGAACTATTTTTCTTTAAATATAAACAGCACTCTGCTGAAATTTTTCCAAAAATTTGAGTAAAAATAAAATGGACAGAAATTTGAACTGGTTGTTAAACTTCTATTAAATGTAAGAAAATGCTCACCACTTCTAGAAAGTAAGAAAATTGTCTTAAAATCCCTTGTAGGGTACTTAATGAGTTGTCGGTAGGTGAAGTGCGATAGTTCATTAGGTATTCTACGGGATCATGTTATGCCTTACAGAGGAGTAAGGTGTGACACCACATATGTTTGTATATTCTCCCTTAGTGCCCCACTAACTCATTTTAACATTTTAATAATCCAAAGTTTCATAATTCCAATTAATTCCCCACATTTTCCCTATTTTTCATTACACATTTAATTTTCTTTTTTTCATGGGGTCCCCAAATTTTAATACTATTTATTTTTAATGGACATTTAGGTCAAAAGCTAACTCTAGGTGTCAATTGACCAAAATGCCCATATTCGGTTTGTATTTTCGATTTTTCTGTAATACCGATTTTTTATCAGTTTCTTAATTTTTCATTTTTCTTTGTACTAATTCATTAATTTTTTTTTTTGACATTTTCTAAGTCAATTATACCTCAATAGATGTTTATTTAAGTGCAAAAAATATTTTTCAGGGTTCCCTGCGGTCCAGGGCTAGTCAACGGTCCTCGCCGCAACTTCTCAGTGCGGTCACCCATCGCTACGCTTTTTTGGCTCGTTTAACCAAATTACATTTCATAGCTCTTATTTTTCCTTTGTTTTTCTTGTACTTTCCTCTATTGTATTTCATCATTTTATGTCTCATCACTAACATTTAAGTATAATTCCAGACATTCTAACTGTCCGAATAGACACCGATCACCGGAACAGTAGAATGCACCAATGAATATAGGGGTGTTACATCGGTCTGATATGATGGACAATGGGACCCCATGTAACTAAACTATCTCACTTAAGTACAATTTTGCTAACTTCTCCAATGAGTAGTCGGTCCTAACTGATAGAAAATGAGTTGACTTTGTTAGTCTGTCAACTATCACCCACACTGCATCATGCTTCTTCTGTGTGAGGGGTAGACCACTGACAAAATCCATCATAATGCGATCCCATTTCCCCTCAGGTATAGTTATAGGCTACAGCAAACCTAATAGAACTTGGTGCTCTGCCGTTACTTGCTGACATGTCCGGCATCTACTCACATAGTCAGCAATATCTTTCTTCACACCAGGACACCAATAAAAGGGCTTCAAATCATGATACATCTTTGTACTTCCTGGGTGCGTAGCATGAAAGCTACTATGTGCTTCCTTCAGAATGTTTTTCTTCAATTCTTCATTATCTTGTACACACATTCTTCCTTTATAGTATAGGGACGCATCTCCTTTAATCTCATATTCAGTCTCCTTCCCCTCTTGAATTTGTCTTATAATGGTTGTCAACTTCTCATCTTGTTTCTGTGCCTCATGTACTTACTATAGCAAATTAAGCCAAAATAGCTCCATCTTGTGCTAAAGATAAGTGAGCATTCAAAGATCTCAAGGCTGTAATGGATTTCCTACTCAGAGCATCTGCTACTACATTTGCCTTCCCAGGGTGATAATCAATCACACAATCATAATCTTTTAGAAACTCAATCCATCTTCTCTGCCTCAGCTTGAGTTCCTTCTGGGTTGGAAAATATTTAAGACTTTTATGATCCGTGTGTTAGTAGTATGCCCTAGAGCATATCATTTAGTATGTATCTTGTACATATTTTTATTAATAAAAGGCATTTCCACTTTTCCATTTACATAATATATTTATGTGTAATAGAAAAGGTCCATTGATATTTTATTAGAAATATTATTCTTAAGTTTTTAAGAATATGAGTGACAATATTTCTAGCATGAAGTATCATAAATAGGTTCACAATCGAGGATACTTCATAATAAGGACATAACTTATCCAGAAAGATTGTATTCATGTTTGTTTCCAAGTTATTTATATGAGATATAAATAAGATGGAATCGTGAGTCTCATGCCATATAACAAACATGATAGGCACTTATAAATGATAAGTAGGCCGAACCAGTGACACTTATGACAAGCACATGGAGTTTACTCTTGTCAATGTTTTGTCATAAATCATATCAGTGCATATAATCTTTAGACCTGAGATAGCACGGTTATCTTGTATATAGGTAGTTTGATTTTGATACTGCTTTCATACTTGTACTTTCTATGGGTATATGGGCATGTGTTGGCTCTTACTAGTTATATATGGAGGTAGGCGTTGATCAAGATGGAATCTGTTCCTCTAAGTAAATAGAGATAAAATCCTATGTTCATTTAATTGTTCTTGATGTTTCAAGTTCCTGGCCAGGACAGATAGATTTATTCAGAAAAGAGTTTCTGATGAGAAAATCTTTTAATCAAGAATTGGAATTAAAAGATAACATAATATTCATAGCAAATGGAGTTTGACATAAACCATGACTCCAGCTTGAGTTGGGATTTTACAACAGAGAGATTCTAGTGCATGGTAACATATGATTATAGGTTCATTTAAGGTAAACCTTACTACTAATTAGGTGGCTATGGCATGCTATGCTAGGTGTTACCATGGTCTATGAGGTTCATAAAATGATTTAGAGAAATCATTTATGGTAAGAAAGAGTTCTGATGATATTACGAGTCGATATCATGTCTCATTGCCAATTAGTGATGAGCCTAGTAAGTCACACACATACACAAGTTATCACCTATTTAAATATGATTTAATTAATTAATTAAAGAGTTTAATTGATTAATTAAATAGGTTTGGTTTGCAATTAAATTGCAAATTCCCTAGCATGACTTGAAACCAAATCTAGATTATTGGATATGTAGTATAAATTTAATTTATATTTAAAGTGTTTAAATATGAATTTAATTAATGAGAAATTAATTAATAAAGATTAATTAATTAATTTATTTATATTTGATATAAATTAATTAGAAGAAGAAAAATAATTATTTTGGGTTAAGAACTCAAAATTAAGACACAGGGGCATTTTGGTCATTTCACAGTGTGACACGTGGCACCATGAGATGGTGACACATGGGATTACACATAAGCTTGCCAAATGTTTTTTAATCATGTAAGATGATTAAAATCAAGATTAAATATAGGTTTGACACTTGGCACAATGTGATTGGGTCACTTAAACCTAGAGCTAATCAAAGGGTGACATGTGGCAAGGGTTTAATGTGTTAACCTAGCTATTTAAGTGTTGTTATGAAAAGAAAAAGCAACCAGCAGCCACTCCTCTCCTTTGTCACGCCACTTTGAGGCTTTTCATCTATTCTTCTTCATCTCTCATCAATTCAAAGAGATTAGCCATCAATCTTTTGAATTAAGAACACTAGAAATTGTTTCTAGTGTCCTGTTTACATCTCTAATATTTTAAAAGGCATAACTTGAATTTCTAATTAATAGAAAAAGCTTTAGAAGCTGTTCAAGGGCTGCCATAGGTGTTCTTGGTGTGGACAAGCTAGAGGGACAACATTTGGTGTCCTGAAGATGAATCTCAAAGGCGCAGACACGCTGCAGGGCATCAAGAGGTTAGTGTAATCGTTCTTGATTTAATCTAGGGTTCTAAAATTAATCTGATTAATTTTAAAATCTTAAATGGCAAATACAGATCCAAAAACATATTAAAAGAGTTTTAATATGTTGTTTATCATTGAAATCAAATAGATAAAAATAAATCTTGCATGATGCATGTGACCCTAGGGGAAAATTTTTGAATTCAATGGTATAAACTTGTGTTTTTCACTCTTCCGTTCCTTCAATTGGTATCAGAGCCACTATATTTGTCATTTAGATTGTTGATTACATGATTTAATTGTGTGATTTGATCATAAGATGATTGATCCATTGCTGGTTGGATTAAGAGGTGTGGCAGCATGCTTGATGAACTCCAACATGGTGCGCATGGCTTGGGAAGATCATGGTGCGCATGGTTGTTATTAAATTCTGCAATTGTTGCATGATGAAAGGTTCATCATATGACTAATTAAAATGTTTAATTAGGATTTTTAATCACACAATTAAATTATGATTCAAATTAGAATTTTAAAAATTGTTTGAATGTGATTCAAATCTGAATTTTAAAAGTTGTTTGAATGTGATTCAAATCTGAATTTTTTAAAGTTGTTTGAATCATATTTAAATCTGATCTTTTAAAATTGATTGAATAAAATTCAGATCTGATTTTTTAAAAAATGTTTGAATGTGATTCAAATATGATTTTTTAAAAAAATGTTTGAATGTGATTCAAATCTAAATTTTTAAAGTTGTTTGAATGTGATTCAAATCTGAATTTTTAAATTTGTTTGAATGAGATTCAAATCTGAATTTTTAAATTTATTTGAATCATATTCAAATATGGATTTTTAAGTTGAATATGAGATATTCAATTTAATTTAAGTATGTATGTTTTATTTAATTGTTAAATAGTGATATGCATGATGGATGATCATGGACCATAAAAGACTAATGTGATTGGATTTATTTCTTTTATGTTTCTTTGGGATTGTAAATTAATTAATTTATTTTAATTTATTTTGGGCATGTATTATTAAGTTTGTAATAATTTTTTGGTTGTAATTTCATTCATTTAAGTTCTTGTAAATTCGCCTTGGTATGCCAAGGATTGCTATGTAATATTGGATTGCAAGAAGTTCAAGGAGGTCAAGAGCATTGGTGGGACCAGTGGGAGGAATTCAAGATCAAGTGTTGATTATGTACTCCTTCAGCAACTCTTGTAAAATGAATGAATGAATGAATGAATGAAATGCACCTAGGAATGCCCTGATTCAATTCTTGGTGGCTCAGAATTGAATCCCTTAGAAAGTCCATGATCATACCATATTTATTGCTTATCCATGAATGCATGAGATGTATGGGAATGTATGCTATTATATGATATATGCATGCTAATTGGATAATGTGCAAAGTGAGACCTTAATAGTAATTAGAATGACCATAAAATCTTCCAAACAAATGATTAAGTTGGAAATGCTATAATTAAAGTAATTATAACATAGGCCCTCCATTGGGGCAATTATTTTAAGAAATTTTAAATAGTTACATAAGATGCAATTAATTTAAGAGATTTTCTTAAGAATAATTGTTAAGCATGAGATGTTGTAAATATGTAAATGGTTTAGTGGCCAATATTGGATGTACCTGAGGACATTAAAATTATTTGCATAATTACTGGCTCAATGGGATCAACTTAACTAATGCAAGATAAGTCAATAATGGATGTACCTGAGATTTTGAGCATTAGGGGCTAGGTAAAGGATTGAACCTCACATAAGATGTGATGGGCAAGGAGTTGCTCACTTATAGTTTATTGTAATTCCAATAACGGATGTACCTGAGGATGATCAATAGAATTATAAGAATTCAATCACCCATTAGAAATCTATCCAACTAGGATTTCCGTTTTCTACTTTGGAAGTGTAGGATTCGCTAAGTTAGTGGGAGGACCAATTTGATTAAAAGACCATAATCATTTTGGTTAATTACATGATACATTTACTAATTAATCTGGTTATTTTCTGCAGTTAATTTTCTGATAAAAATGAGCACAAAACAACCACCACCATCCAATATCCTTGCAAGCATACTTGATCACAATAGGTTGACAGGACCTAATCTGTCTGATTGGCTAAGAAATTTGAAACTTGTCCTAAACCTTGAACATATAGGATATGTTTTAGATTCAAATGTTCCTGGTCCCTTACCTCCAGAGGCCACACAAGAGGAACATGATACTTTGGACAAGTGGAAGGAGCATGATATGAGAGCTAAGTGTTACATGCTTGCTTCCATGAGTAATGAGTTACAGAAGCAACGTGAGAACATGCAGAGTGCGAGTGAGATCCTCCTTCACCTACAAGAGTTGTATGGTGAGCACAGCAGGAATGCTAGGTATGAGATATCTAGACAACTATTCCGTATGAGGATGTCTGAGAGACAGAATGTTGGGGATCATGTCCACAAGATGATTCGGCTGATTGAGCAGTTGGAACATCTTGACTTCAACATGGATTTCCAACTACAGACGGATTTGATCCTTGATCCCTTCCCGAGTCTTTTGGGAATTTTGTGACAAATTTCCATATGACTAAACAGGAATGCACCTTAGCTGGTTTACTCAACATGGTGGTTATTGCCCAAAAGAATATGCCAGGCAATAAAGGAAAAGAGGTAGCTTTGGTTGCATCTTCTTCTGCTAGAAAGTCCAACAAGAAGAAGGGTAATAAGAAAAAGAAACCTCAGATTCCTAGTCCTTCCAAGAAAATAGCTAAACAGAAAAGGAAGACTAAAGCTGATGGAGGCAAAGGAAAGTGTTTCCACTGCCAAAAGGATGAGCACTGGAAAAGGAACTGCCCAGAGTATGTCCATATCTTGTTATTATATTATGATGATACTCATAGTTCATCTACAGCTTGGGTTTTAGATCTTTGGTGCGTTCTACATTTATAATGATATGCGTGAACTAGCAAACAAGAGCGACTTGCGTTCTCAAGAGATTAGAGTCCGGATTGGCAATGGCTCAACTGTTGAAGCTTTAGCCATAGGAACTAAATCTTTTTACATGTTTGGACATGTTTTGTGTTTGGATAATATTTTATATGTACCTGATGCTTTTAAGAACATCAATTCTATATCTAGTTTGACTAGAAATGGCTATGAATTTCATTCAGATGATGTTTACAATATTTATTTTGGAAATAAATATATTGGTTGAAGTTATATGAATGATGGTCTTTATTATTTGGATAATAATGACAAACACAAATTGAATGCAAGTGATCTAAAAGAATGCATTGCCATGGTGAAAACCAACTCAAGTTCAAAATATATTTGGCACTTAAGGTTATGTCATGTTGCGTAAGATAGGATTGCAAACCGAGAAAATGGGGATTCTATCCTCATTGGGCTCGAGCCTACTCCAACTTGTGAATCTTGCCTTGAGGTGGTAAAATGACTAGATCACCCTTTGTTGGACAAGGGCTAAGAGTGAAAATATTTTGGAGCTAATACATAGTGATGTATGTGGTCCATTTAAAGAAATGGCTATAGGGGTTTTCATTATTTTATTACCTTTTGATGATAAATCAAGGTTTGGGTATTTGTATTTGATGAAATACAAACATGAATCTTTGAAAAGTTCAAAGAATTTAAATCAAGTAGAAAATCAAACAGGAAAGAATATTAAAGCTCTTCGATCGGATCGTGGAGGTGAATATTTGAGTCTTGAATTTGATGAATACTTGAGAGAGCATGGCATTGTTTCTCGGTGACTCCTCCAGAACGCCATACGGTGAATGGTGTATCCGAAGGAGAAATCGTACCCTATTGGATATGGTACGTAGTATGATGAGCTATACTAATATGCCAATCTTCTTTTGGAGATTTGCATTAGAATCGACTTTGTATATTCGAATAGGATTCCATCAAAATCGCTTTCTTCCACACCTTATGAGATATGGCATGGAAGAAAACCAAGTCTTAAGCATGTTAAGATTTGGGGTTGTCCACTTATATCAAAAAGTGAACAACGATAAATTGGAGACCAGATCGAGAAAAGGTCGATTTGTTGGATATCCAAAAGATAGTTTTGGATATTATTTTTATTTGCCTACTTCACAAAAGGTTGTGATAAGTAGAGATGCCACATTTCTTGAACAACGGTTTGTTCAAGAAGGAGGCAAAGGAAGGCAAATAGAGTTAGAATTGGAGAATTACGACCAACCATCGATCGAGATGGATATAGATCCATCTAGTCAACCAATACCCGTTGATGAAACATCTACAAATGTTCTTCGTAGAACAACCAGTATCTCACCCACCGATGAGATATGGTTTTCTTCATGAAGAAGAACAAGAGTTGTCTACTCATGAAGAAGTAGATTATAGAGATGATCCACTTACTTATGAAGAAGCTATATCGGATATAGACTCTTCAAAATGGATTGATGCTATGAAATCGAGATTGATTCCATGTATAAGAATCAAGTTTGGGATCTTGTTGACCCACTGAAGGTATTGTACCTATAGGGAACAAATGGGTTTTCAAGAAGAAAATTGGTTACGATGGAAAGGTAGAGACCTATAAGGCAAGGCTAGTAGCGAAGCGGTTTCGCCAAAGGCAAGGAATCGACTATGAGGAGACTTTCTACTTTGTTGCCATGCTTAAATCAATAAGGATTTTATTAGCAATAGTGCATACTATGATTATGAGATTTGGCGGATAGATGTCAAAATGACTTTTCTCAATGGATACATTGAAGAAAACATTTTCATGGAACAACCTAGGGGTTTTGAATCCCAAGATGGTTTCAAGGTATGCAAGCTAAAGCGATCCACTTATGGGTTGAAACAAGCTTCGAGGAGTTGAAACATCCGTTTTGATGAAGCCATTAAATCCTTTGGTTTTATCAAAAATGAGGATGAGCCATGTGTATATAAGAAGGTTAGTGACAGTGCTATCACTTTCCTTGTCTTATATGTGGATGACATACTGTTGATGGGTAATGACACAGGTATGTTGATGACTATAAAGGTATGGTTGTCAAATACATTCTCCATGAAAGACTTAAAGGAGGCAACCTATATTCTTGGGATTCGCATCTATAGAGATAGAGCGAAAAGAATAATTGGTTTATCCCAAAGTCTATACTTGGAAAAGGTGTTAAAGAGGTTTAACATGCTTGATTCCAAGAGAGGATTGTTACCAGTGAGACATGGTATCCACCTTTCTAAAGAGATGTCTCCAAAGACACCTGAAGAAAGAGATAAGATGGCAAGGATTCCATATGCTTCGGCTATTGGAAGTTTAATGTATGCAATATTGTGTACTAGGCCGGATATCGCATATCGTTAGTTTGACTAGCGGTATCAATCCAATCGGTTTGGAACATCGATAGTCACAAGAATATCCTTAAGTACTTGAGAAGAACTAAGGATTTATTCTTGATTTATGGAGGTGGAGACTTGCAATTGGGTGGTTATCGATTCGATTTCCAATCGATATCAATGATAGAAAGTCTACCGGATATGTGTTCATTTGTAATGGAGGTGCGATCGGTTGGAAGAGTTCCAAGCGAGCACGACTACGCATTCCACTACAGGTCGAGTATATTCGCATCGAATCGCAAAGGAAGTCGCTTTTGGATAAAGAAGTTTGTGACAGAACTTACAGTAGTTCCTTCCATTGAGTCAGCAGTTCCACTATACTGTGACAATAATGGAGCAGTCATACTGGCTAAGGAACCAAGGTCTCACTAGAAATCTAAACACATAGAAAGGCGCTACCACATTATCAGAGAAATAGTTGGGCGAGGCAATGCAGCCATGCAGAAAATAGCATCAGCTGAAAATCCAGCTGATCCATTCACTAAGCCTATGTCACAGACTCAGTTATGCCGACATCTTGAGAAGATAGGTCTAAGATATTGTAATGAATGGCTCTAGTGCTAGTGGGAGATTGTTAGTAGTATGCCCTAGAGCATATCATTTAGTATGTATCTTGTACATATTTTTATTAATAAAAGGCATTTCCACTTTTTCGTTTACATAATATATTTATGTGTAATAGAAAGGTCCATTGATATTTTGTTAGAAATATTATTCTTAAGTTGTTAAGAATATGAGTGACAATATTTCTAGCACGAAGTATCATAAATAGGTTCACAATCGAGGATACTTCATAATAAGGACATGACTTATCCAAAAAGATTGTATTCATGTTTGTTTCCAAGTTATTTATATGAGATATAAATAAGATGGAATCATGAGTCTCATGCCATATAACAAACATGATAGGCACTTATAAATGATAAGTAGGTCGAACCAGTGATACTTATGACAAGCACATAGAGTTTACTCTTGTCAATGTTTTGTCATAAATCATATCAGTGCATATAATCTTTAGACCTGAGATAGCACAGTTATCTTGTATATAGGTAGTTTGAGTTTGATACTGCTTTCATACTTGTACTTTGTATGGGTATATGGTATGTGTTGGCTCCTACTAGTTATATATGGAGGTAGGTGTTGATCAAGATGGAATCTGTTCCTCTAAGTAAATAGAGATAAAATCCTATGTTCATTTAATTGTTCTTGATGTTTCAAGTTCTGGCCGGAGACAGATAGATTTATTCGTAAAAGAGTTTCGATGAGAAAATCTTTTAATCAAGAACTGGAATTAAAAGAGAACATAATATTCATAGCAAATGGAGTTTGACATAAACCATGACTCCAGCTTGAGTTGGGATTTTGTAACAGAGAGATTCTAGTGCATGGTAACATATGATTATAGGTTCATTTAAGGTAAACCTTATTACTAATTGGGTGGCTATGGCATGCTATGCTAGGTGTTAACCATGGTCTATGAGATTCATAAAATGATTTAGAGAAATCATTTATGGTAAGAAAGAGTTCTGATGATATTAAGAGTTGATATCATGTCTCATTGCCAATTAGTGATGAGCCTAGTAAGTCACACACATACACAAGTTATCACCTATTTAAATATGATTTAATTAATTAATTAAAGAGTTTAATTGATTAATTAAATAGGTTTGGCTTGCAATTAAATTGCAAAGTCCCTAGCATGACTTGAAACCAAATCTAGATTATTGGATATGTAGTATAAATAAAATTTATATTTAAAGTGTTTAAATATGAATTTAATTAATGAGAAATTAATTAATAAAGATTAATTAATTAATTTATATTTGATATAAATTAATTAGAAGAAGAAAAATAATTATTTTGGGTTAAGAACTCAAAATTAAGACACAGGGGCATTTTGGTCATTTCACAGTGTGACACATGGCACCATGAGATGGTGACACATGGGATTACACATAAGCTTGCCAATTTTTTTAATCATGTAAGATGATTAAAATCAAGATTAAATATAGGTTTGACACTTGGCACAATGTGATTGGGTCACTTAAACCTAGAGCTAATCAAAGGGTGACATGGGGCAAGGGTTTAATGTGTTAACCTAGCTATTTAAGTGTTGTTATGAAAAGAAAAAGCAACCAGTAGCCACTCCTCTCCTTTGTCACGCCACTTTGAGGCTTTTCATCTATTCTTCTTCATCTCTCATCAATTCAAAGAGATTAGCCATCAATCTCTTGAATTAAGAACACTAGAAATTGTTTCTAGTGTCCTGTTTACATCTCTAATCTCTTAAAAGGCAGAACTTGAATTTCTAATTAATAGAAAAAACTTTAGAAGCTGTTCAAGAGCTGCCATAGGTGTTCTTGGTGTGGACAAGCTAGAGGGACAACATCTGGTGTCCTGAAGACGAATCTCAAAGGCGCAGACACACTGCAGTGCATCAAGAGGTTAGTGTAATCGTTCTTGATTTAATCTAGGGTTCTACAATTAATCTGATTAATTTTAAAATCTTAAATGGCAAATACAGATCCAAAAACATATTAAAAGGGTTTTAATATGTTGTTTATCATTGAAATCAAATAGATAAAAATAAATCTTGCATGATGCATGTGACCCTAGTGAAAATTTTTGAATTCAATGGTATAAACTTGTGTTTTTCACGCTTCCGTTCCTTTACCGTGTAGATGTAACACTTTTCACCATATAATTAATGCCTCCATATCTTCAATGCAAACACAATTGCCGCCATTTCAAGATCGTGGGTAGGGTAGTTCTTTTCATGTGGTTTTAGCTGCCTAGAAGAATAAGCAACAACCTTTCCTTCTTGCATTAGAACACACTCAAGCCCATTATGCAAAGCATCACTATAAACCATAAAGTCTTTCCCTGATACTGGCTGTGTTAACACTGGTGCCTTAGTAAGCATAGTCTTCAGTTTCTCAAAACTAGCTTAGCATTTATCATTCCAATAAAACTTCACATTCTTGTGTAGTAATTTAGTCAATGGGGCTGATATCAAAGAAAATCCCTTTACAAACCTCCTGTAGTAACTAGCTAACCCCAAGAAGCTTCTGACTTTTCTTGCATTCTTAGGCAGCTTTCATTCCACTATAGCTTCAATCTTTTTGGGATCCATTCTAATCCCATCAGTTGATACTATATGTCCAAGGAAAGAAATTTTATTCAGCCAGAATTCACACTTCGATAACTTAGCATACAGCTTCTTCTCCCTCAGGGTCTGTAATACAATCGTCAGATGCTCATCATGCTCCTCTCAATCTTGGAATACACCAATATGTCATTAATGAAGACCACTACAAACCAATCCAAATAAGGATGAAAGATGCAATTCATAAGGTCCATGAATGTTGCTGGTGCATTGGTTAACCCGAATGGTATCACCAGAAACTCATAATCTCCATACCGGGTCCTGAATGTTGTTTTAGGTACATATGCCTTCTTTACTCTCAGCTAATTATACCCTGATCTGAGATAAATCTTGGAGAAAACACTGGCTCCCTTCGACTGATCAAACAAATCATCTACTCTAGGCAAAGGATATTTGTTCTTCACTGTCACTTTATTCAACTACCGATAATTTATGCACAATCTTAGTGTCCCTTCCTTTTTTTCATAAGTAACACTGGTGCTCCCCATGGTGACACACTAGGGCATATAAACCTTTTATCCAGTAACTCCTACAATTGGATTTTTAGCTCTTTCAATTCTGTGGATGCCATCCTATAAGGAGCAATTGATATTGGTGTTGTACTCTGCATCACTTCAATTACAAACTCTACTTCTCTTTCTAATGGTAAACTAGGCAATTCCTCTGAAAACACATCCAGAAAGTCACACACTGAGGGTGTATTCTGAAGACTAGACCCAGCCTTCCTGGTATCAATCACATGTGCCAGGTATGCTTTACAACCCTTTCTTATCAGTCTCCTTGTAGCAATAGCTGATATGATATTAGATAGGAAATCTATCTTTTTACCCACAACTGTGATTTCTTTATTATCGAGAGTTTTCAGTGTGATTCTCTTTAATCAATAATCAACTATTACTTGGTGACGTGATAGCCAGTCCATCCCCAAGATTACATCAAACTCATGGAAGGGTAGTTCAATAAGGTCTGCCGAGAACTCATACTCTTGAATCCTTGAAGGACAACACTTGTAGACCTTATTTACCACTACACTGTGGCCTAAAGAGTTAATGACTAGGATATCTTGGTCAATCTCATCTATTTGAATTCCCTTTCTCACAGGCAAGGCAATGCAAATATAGGAATGTGTGGATCCTGGGTCTATCAATGCATGAATAAGCAATTCATAGAGTGAGAAGGTGCCCTTGATCACATCTAGTACATCTTGTTCTTCTTGTGCTCTCATGGCATATGCAAGCGCTGGTGCCCTAGCCTCTAGCCTTTCCACAGTCGCAGAAGCAACTTTTTGTGAACTGCTAGCCGCCTTTATTCTACAAGGTCTACTACCCTTTTGAGCTATAGGGGCAAGTCTCTCAGATTGTGCCAGTGTAGTAGAAATATCCCTCTGGGGGCAATCTTTCTGGTAGTGATCTGTGGCCCCACACCTGAAGCAACCCCCAGTCAAATGGTAGCACTGTCCTCTGTGCCACTTTCCACAATGCAGGCATGCTGCTAATGTTGCTGGGGCTACTCCCCTAGCCACTATTCTTAGAGAATTGGCCACTGATGGAGTTGACTGGCCTCTCCTCAGTGTAAACTGTGATTTTGGTCTTTGTGGCTGGCCCTGACTCTAACTCTGAGGTCCCCTAGGTCTCTTACTATCTGTAGCTGAAGAGCTTGACTACCCTAGGTCCCTTTTATATTGCCTATCCTAATGACTCTGATCACTTACTCTAACCCTTTCAACATTTAGAGCTGCCGTTACTAACTGAGAGAAGTTTGTAATCCTCAGTGCCGTGACAAGAAGCTTCACATTGTCATTTAACCCTTTCTCAAATTTGCGGCACCTATCGACCTCTATAGGCACAATCTCATGGCCATAGTGGCTTAACCGCATAAATTCTCGCTCATACTTTGACACTGTGAGCTGTCTCTACCTCAAATTAATGAAATCCCTCCTTCTGGCTTCCAAGTATATATGACTGATATACTTCTTCTTGAACTCAGCCAAGAAATACTGCTAAGTTACTACTATAGGTTACACTGCCTTGGATACCATATCCCACCTTTGATACGCATCCTCTTGCAGAAGGGAGACTGCACACTCTAGGTTCTGCTCTAGAGTACAGTGCAACTACCGAAAAATCCTTTCTGTTATCTCTAAACATTGTTCAGCAGTGGCAGGATCATCCTCTTTCATTCCCTTGAAATCCACCGCCCCATAGGGGATTTCTGTGCAGACTGTGTCTGAGTCCCCATCACATGCCTAAGCAGATCAGCCATCTACTGAAAGAACTACTGCTGAGGCTGTGCAATGCCCTCACTTTAGGTAGTCAGTACATTCTACTGTTCTAACGACTAACGTCTGTTTGGACAGCCAGGATGTCTGGAACTACACTAGAACTAGAGTGAGGAGTCATGAGATGATTAAATAAAGACCAAGAAAAATGAAGGAAAAAAAATAAAAGAAATGAATTGTAAATGAGTTAAACGAGCCGAGGTTCCAGTGATGGGTGACCGTACTGGAAAGCGACTGCAAAGATAGTTGCCGATCCCAGACCCACGAAGAACCCTAGGAAATAATTTTTAGGACTTAATTAAAGGTTTACTGAGGTACAATTGACATTAGAAATGTCAAAGAAAATTCAAGAAAATTAAGTTATTCGATACAGACAAATATAACCCGATAAGCACAATGAAGGGCATTTTGGTCATTTCATCCTTAGAAATGAATTTTGACCTAAATGTCAATTAAAATGAGATAGATTAAAACACGTAAAATAAATTTAAAACTTGAATTTATGTAATGGAAAAAGGGAAAAGAAAAGGAAAAGAAAGAAATAAAAATTAAATTGAATTATGATGCAAGCATGACATAAGGATGACATAATTAAAATTTTGTGCCAATTAAAATTAGACAAAACACATATAAAAGAGACAAATTTAATCAAGCCATTTTTATCATCTTGTTCCATCTTCTTCTTCTTCAAGATGTTGGCCGAACCACTCCCTTCCAAACACCTTCCACCATTGATTCTCCCTTCAAGCTCAAATTTCCTTGATATCTCACTATATTTCCCCTAGTTACTTTCATTAAGACTTGATATTTAACCTAGCTAGAGAGATTAAAAGCAAAAGTAAGACAAGAACTTAAAGTTAGGGAAGCTTGGAAATCCTTCAATCAAGGTTAGTGCAATATACAACCTTTTCCTTTCTTTAAGCATTGTTAGCTCAATGAATTGAGTTGAAATTTCATGAAATTGAAAGAAAATTATGGGGGTATGAAAAACGTAAATTTTGGCAGCCATGGAGAAATTAGGGTTTGATGGTTTTTGATTGTCCTAAACTTGCTTAGAGATAATACTAAATGTGTATATGTTAATTTGGTATAAGTTAGTATGAGTTTGCATGAAGATGATTATGGGAGTTAGGGTTTTGCATGAAATTTGGGAATTTTGTATTGTGACTTGAAATTGATGATGTTGAGACCAATTTTTGACTAATTAAAGTTCCATGAATGTGAATTGAAGTTTGGAAGTTGGGTGGAATTGAAAATTGGGAGTGTTGTTTTCATGCATGATTTCTGGACCTATGAGTCCAGTATGCTTAGACAGCCATAAGTTGAGTTATGTTACTCCAATTGGTGTGAGACCAATTGGAGATGAAACCTAGGACAATTTGCCACATTTTTCATAAAGAAACCATGCCCAAATCTATTCACAACTAGACCTAAAAACTGCTTGAATCTGGCTGACTATACCCTAAACTTAGAAAAATAACCAAATGAATAGTACATAACTTCCTCTAGAAAAGTCAGAATGATCTGATTTTTATACCATTGGAAAGGTTAAATATAGGAGCACAACTTTCATGAAGAACATAGAACCTAGAGTTGCCTCTAACCAAATCAAAGTGTTAACACAATTTAGGTCAACAAAATTGTCCAGAACCAAACTGTCCAGAAATTCTGAACTTAGGCATACCCGATCAGTTTTGGCAAAAAGGCCATAACTTGGTCTAAAAAATTGCAAATACAATGAAACCAGTGCCAAAATTTTTATAAGATATAGATCTACAATATTGGTATTTTGACCAGAACCAGAACCCAAGGGAACTAAGTCAAATTGTTAGAAAAATTTAGTACACCAAATCTTGGAATTTGCCTCAACCATCACTTGACCCCAGAATAGTTTTTATACTATAACTTTCACTAGGAAATCCCAAATGGGATGAGCCAAACTGTTCTAGAAACCTAAGAGATAGGGTTCCAAGTTTGATTTAGAAACTTTCCTCAATGAGTGTAAGAACCTGGAATCCTGAAGGCACAAGGTACCTAAGTCCAGGCCAATTAATTTGCCATAATTAATTCTACAAAACCTGGAAAATTGTAATTCTTAAATCTGAGTGATCCTAAGACATAGGGTAACAACTTCTACGAAGAGCTTTAGGCTCAAAAGTGACTGTAACATGTCCAAATAATTAGGAAAAGATTGACTCCAGAATCTGCCTGGTTATGGAACTATAGTGAGTTAAGGAACCAGTTTTGCTTATTTGACCATAACTTGAGATCTAAAACTGCAAATAACATGATTTAAAAAGGAAAACAAAGATAAGACATAGAGGAACAACTTCCATGAAGGAAGTGTGGCCAAACAGTGGCCACATCTTGACCAATTTGTTAGGTGTGCTTGAGACATCAAATTTGGACTTTGAGAAAGGTTCATAAAATGACTTGTCATATGATATGAAGTTAATCAAAATAAATTGTTAAACATAAAAGTCACATGAATATGCATGTGGGACTTATGTTTCCCATCATAAGTAATGTGAAAATATTATTAAATACAATTAGCACATAATATGAAACTATAAATACTTAATAATATTAATTTTCCCAAAGTATACCTAGACTTATATATGTATAATGGATCGATTGGTATACCAATTAGGGACTACAGATTGCAGTACTGCCCATATGAATGATCATTGATAGATAACATATGTCTGAGATGATTGTTCTATTGGTTTTATGCCTGCCCGTTGACCATAGTTCCTATTATCATTATTGGCTTATACCTGCCCACTGGCCTTGTGCCTGACATGACCGTTTTATACTTGATAGATATACAGATGTCTAACTAGTATACTTCTGTGTATCCAGTCTCTATAGTCTGTCATAGGTTACTTGGGCACAGATATGAGTAATACACTTTAAATTTAAATAAGTACATGAAGAGATTACTAATATGGATTTAATAAGACTGAATACGAAATATATGAATAAAAGATCTTGATTAACATAATTGCTCCCAAAGTTTTATAATCATGTAAAAGACTTCAAATTTATGAAATCTATATTTCTTTATAAGGTTATACGTAGAATAACTATTTCAATTATTTAGTTATTTTTATTTCAAATTATTGCACCACTAAGCAAAAATGCTTAGCGCGATGGATTATTTCCTCGCGTAGGTACAGGAGACTACCACCAGCAGTCGCAGCAGCAGCAGCAGACTCTAGCTAGGATCTTGACTATATTTGCTACAGTATCAATGTCACCTCAGTAGTCCATTTTGGTAGGGCTCATGTGTGTCACACCTTACCCCTCTATAAGGCATAACATGATCCCGTAGAATACCTAATGAACTACCGAACTTCACTTACCGATAACTCATTAAGTACCCTACAAGGGATTTTAAAATCATTTTCTTACTTTTTTAGAAGTGGTGAGCATTTTCTAATAGGTATTAAAACATTTAATTAGAATTTGAATACTAGTTAAAATTTTTGTTCCTTTTTATTTTTTCGCAAATTTTAGAAAAATTTTGGCAGAGTGCCATCTGTATTTTGATAAAACAGTTCTTCAAATACCTGAAAAAGATACTTCCAATGATTTATCTCATCAACTCAACAACTTCAACATCCACCACAAAAAACTTCAACATTATTTCTCAAATTCCAAAATTCAAATCAATAATTTGAAATTCAATATCATCCAAAATAATACTAAGTAATTTCATTTAAATTAAAAAAAAATACTTTCATTCATTTTTCACTAAAGTTAAAACAAATTACATTCATCCAACCAGAATTTACATTAGAAAAATCCAAACTAATATTATTACAAACTTTATACAACTGCTCATGACCAGTTCTACTTGTACATACATTTACATACATCAAAATAGTTATTACAATCAAGGTATAAAATATACCCGATAGAACTTCAGAGAAGGTGGCTCCACAATCCTCAGCAGCTCACTCTGCTGCTCCTCTAGTCTCTAAATCTGCAACAGCAATAACAGCCATCGCTGAGTACTATGACTCAGTGGTGCACAACATACTAAAATAACATTTATGCAGAATTTAAATCATATTTATTCAAAAACTGAACTGAATATGAGAAATAAATACAAAACATGATATATAAGCTTATAATCCAAACAATTTCATTTCGAAAGTCTCAAAACAAATTTCATAAAAATACACAGTTATATCATGCCATTCGAAACATATTCATCTCAATAGCCAGAGGCTTATGAGAAATCACATCACAAGGCTAGCTAGCTCAAATATATGGATATCCATTCAATTTCTTCTTCTACTGGCACACACCTCAACACTTCAGCCAGAGAAGGAATTAAAATTCGAAACTAATCTCCTCCACTAGTAATGCTTGTGAGGTATTCAAATATATGGTCATAACACTGTGGTTTCAAAACTATGTTAACAATTTATCAAATATTTATTGCCATTTCAAACACATACAAGTAAACTTTCAACAATTTAAGTCACAATTTAATGTCACAATTCATTCAAAATAATTTGCAGAAGAAAATTTACAGAAAATTCTATGTCATGCACAAACCTTAAGCGAGCCGCCTCTTGGCCTTGACTCGATGCCTCGGGTTCTTTCCCAGTATTCTTTTCAACTGAAACACATAATTTCACAGTGCTTCAGTATCATAATTTATCATAAATCCAAAAATGAATTCAATTCTACTTATGCCAAGCTTAAATATGCTAAACTTGACGTTCTTTAAAATTTGTATTTTGGGGTTACTATTCATGATACTATTCAAGTCAATTTGTTGACTTTCTAATGCTTAATAGGTATGGGAATTCTAATTTCATCCACATACCACATTTTGGTTACCTAATTTGTTAGTTTTGGTTGTTTTCTCAAATCTTAAGTCTTTTAAGCAAAATTTCAAATTTTTAGTTTTGGTGTCCCGTTTTGCACTGTTCCATTGGTTATGTTGCTGTTATAATTTGGCTAAGTTTTCTTCATAGAAGTTGTCCCTTATTGTCTTAAATTTATTTCTCTTTTTGAATCACTCCATTTGGAGTTTTGTAGCCCAAGTTATAGCCATTTGAACATGGGCACCTAATTTGGTCGGGCAGTTTTGGGTCAATAACTTTGGGTGGCTAAATGACTTGGTTAAGGGCATAATTTGGACTTGTATTCTTCATAAAATTGTAGGGATATGTCTCAGCTTTCTACTGGTAAAATTTTAGGTCATTTGGACCTGCCTAGCCCAAGTTATGGCCAAATGAACAAATACTATTTATTTGGTCATTTTTGTACAGGTCATAACCAATCCGAATTCAAACTTGATTCCAACACTTCCTGCACACCACAATTGGTCATACATCACCATTTTTGAACTCAAGCAAGGTCAAACACAACATTTGGCTAATTCTTACATTTTTCCTCCCAAAACCCTAGGTGCTGAAACCCTAATTTTCATGCTTAGCTCAATTGATACAATCTAAATGCATAATTAGTACCTACACACTCCATTGCACTTAACTACAACTTTATTTGCATCAAAATCGCTCAACCCTAGTTCACTACCTCTAGGCCGAAATTCATGTAGTTCTTTAACATATCATTTTGTTTTTGTTTATTTTCTTTAATTTCTAAGTTAATTTAAGTAGCTACGCATGCATTTAAATAGAAAATTGAAAGTTAAAACACTAACCTTAGGTGAAGTCCTTGATCCTCACTTTTTACTCCAATTCTTCACTTGTTCTTTCCTCAATTCTTCCTTTCTAGGGTAATTTAGAAGTTTTCTTTAGGGTTTAGGGTGAAAATTTATGGGACAAAACTAAGTTTTTAAAGCTTTAAAAGCTTGTTAATGGTGGAACAATGGGGAAAAGGGAAGTCGGCATTTGTGAGGGGAGAAGAAGATGATGGTTTTTTTTTTCTCTTCCTTTATGTGTTTTTAAATCTTAATTAATACACATTTATCCTACAAATTTTCAATATTTAATTATTAGGTTTATTGCATTATGCATGATGTAATAAACTTTTTCAAACTTTTTCTTTTTCTCCTTTTTTTTTTATTTATTTTTCTTCAGTTTTTCAATTTAATTATATATTTCAAAATTTTCATTTCTCAGATTTTATTGGACAGTTAGATCATGAGTCACCTCTAGGGGTGAATTGACCAATTTGCCCCTCGCCGGTTCGATCCAGTTTGTAAATAATTCAATATTTCTTTCGGATCCCTTACCTAATTATTTGACCGGCTTAACAATTCTTTTTTGTGATTTTCTCTTTTCCACTGTGTTCACAATAGTCCTAAGGACCGCGTCATCATATTTTACGGTTCGAAATTTGAGTTTAAATCGACCTTGCAGTCCTTCCCGAGAAGGTCGCCCATTGCTGTGACTCTCGGCTCATTTAACTTCTTGTATTCTATTTTTCTTATTTATACTTAACTATTTGACAATTACTAATTATTTGTTTTCAGGGCTTATCTAGTTGTCTTAGATGTGGTTCTAATCTTCTTAATTATCCGGACCGACACCGGTCATCGGAACAGTGAAATATACCAGACTATACAAATAGGAGTGTTACAATGTGTATTTAGATTTTGCATTTTGATCACTGTACATAAGTAACATTGTAAATCACTTCGAGATATGTAATTAAATTTTTGGATTGTATATAATTTATACATTATTGTATGTAAATTTTAAAATAGAATGAAATGTATTTTCTTGAAAATTTATATGAGCAATGATGTGATGTATGGATATATGAAATGGACATAAATTATTTTTAACAGGTAAATAAGGAAACCCGCCATGCACTAATAATAAAAAAAAAATAGAGGAGACTCCGTACAGGTCTCTACAAAAATAAGATGTGATATATAAAAAAAAAATTTTTTTCCTATACATGGAATAATATAAGTAAATGAAATTTAAATTAACATTATACACGACAAGACAGGATAGAGTGCTCTGGCACCGAATGTAGCACACCTTGCTCAACTACACTGTAGACAGGTGGGGGTTGTTATAGGCTGTGTAGGCTCTCCTGATGCCTGTGCAACTGGCTTTCCCCATTCTCTATTACCATCTCCAGCAAGGGTATGACTTTCGACCTCCTCCTCAATTACCCTCGGAGATGCTGAGGCCATTCTATAACCTAAATAGACAGGAAAATAGATCTGCGTTAGTGTCACCTTGACTCTTAATAGATGCAATGCATGACATGTACTCTATGTTCTTCTATTTATTTAGGTCTAAAAAGGCCTAAACCGTACTCTGATACCACTAAATGTAATACCCTTACCCGATTTACAATGTAGTCGAGCAAGGAATGTCACTTTTTGTGTTGGAGCACCTTGTCTTAACTTACTTTATATTCATTATTTATTTTAAGTTCATCTTTATTTAAATCAAATTATTTTTAAGTGGAGAAACTGCCAGAGTTTCCCTTATTTTATTAATGTTTGACCTGTAAAAATAGTTAACTATTTAAAATTTCAACATAATAGACAATCTAAATTTCATCCTCAAACATTTCCAATCATATTTTCATATTGATCAATATCATCATTTCATAATCATTCATATCATTAAACATCCATTTGATTTGCTTACAAATGTACTTAATTATTTACAACTCAAAATTTAATTTACAAACTTGGTATTTAATTACAAATACATATCATGCATGTGAGGTCCTTTGCAGTATACCAAAATAGTGAATGGAGCTGACAATGACTCTTCTGCAGATCTGTGCAACACCCTGTGCCAAGGACTATTGGGTCTTCTCACCTGAACCTGCACGAGGAGAAGCCATCGTGCTAAGTATTTTTGTTTAGTGATGCACTAATATAATGAAAATATTCTATACAAATAAAAGTAACTATTTCATGTTTGTAGTGACATAAAAGTAATTCATTTCAAATTAATTATGAGTCATTTCACATTTTTGTTGATCTTTAAAAGTAATTATTTCATGGGATCTTTTCTATTTATTTGTTTAATATTCTACCTTCATAACTCTTTTAAATGTGCCAGCAACCCATAACAGAATTGACTGGACTGGATACATGGGTTTTACTAGCACTGGGCACCGGTACCTCAGGCCGTCATACCATCGAACACATAGTGTCTGCCAGGTATGCAATATAATGGCTTAAGAGCCAAAATAGTCATAGATGTGGAATAGTTATAACTAGCACTGGACACTCAGTGCCTCGAGCTGTCGTACCATCAGAAATATAAATGTTTGCCAGGTATGCAATATAATCGGCTTAAAAGCCATAAGCAGTACTACTAAACTCGTCACTTCTTGTTATGCCAATCTATCCAACCCATATACTAAAGTCTAGGCATACATGGGCAATTTAACATCTTTAGTTATTCTATGTTCTAAATATCTCATCATATGTATCATTCCAATCATAGTGGAAAAGTAAGTCCTAATCACATATTCACATGGTATATATGTTCATCAAACCATTAGTGTTAAATGCAAATCACAATTCAAGTCATTTTGTGAATGTTCCAAGAATTTTAAAATTGGTACTTTAATTTTCCTCATAGATTTGGCCAAGATGCAGAGTCAATTTGACCATACTTTCTTCATGAAAGTTGTAGGTTTATGTCTTATGTTTAATTTGGCTTTGGAATCACTCAATTTGCATTTGTGTAGCTTGAGTTATGGCCATTTTATAAAAACTGGTCTAGTGACCAATTTCTGGGTTAAGGTCAGTCCAGAACAAGGCAGGTTTTTGGAACTAGGATTTCAAGCCATTTTGGATAGGTTACAGTTATAATATGACTCCATGTTCTTCATATGAATTGTTCCCCTATGTTTCAAGGTTGCACATGCTCAAGAATCACTCAATTTGAAGTTTTTTACAGTGAGTTATGGCTGATTGATCAACCCTTACTCACAAATACAATTTCTTACAATTTCCAGGTTTCCAGGTTTTCAGGTCAGTATTACACTCAATATTCAAGTGTTTTACACCCAGAATTAGGTATGGTCTCTAAGCCAAAGTTGTAAGCCTATGTCTTAGGTTTCTAGATCATTTTGAATGATCTCATTTGGATTTATACAATGAAAGTTATGCCCTAATTACTACACAGGGCTCACAGGGCATTTTGTTGGAATCTCAGGGAATTCCAGTTTCAGTGTTTGGCACTTGTCTTAACAATTCCACCCATTTGCCCTAGGATTTTTGCCTAGGCCAAAACACAAAAGTTGTAGCTATGTGTCTTAAATTTAATTTGGTTTAAGTTTCACAGCAATTGGATTTATATAGCTCAACTTATAGCCAATTGAGCACACTGGACTCAAGCTGTCTAGAATCTGTCTCAACATACCACTCTACTATTCATCCATTATTTTGGCATCTCATTATCACACCACAACATCTACATATCCAAGAGTTATAATATACACTCAATTGCATCAATTAGGGCATAAACAAGAAAAGCCCTAATCATACCAAACCCTAACCAAATTTCTCAAAACTTCAAAATTAAGAGGAAATCATAGCACTACCCTTAGTTTTCAAGCTCTCCTTAACTTCAACTCACCTTCAAACCACTCAAAGTCCTCACTCCTTTAGTGAACCCTCCTTGTCCGAAATTCTCCTTCCTCTAATCTTCTAAATTTTCTTGATTTCTTGAGTGCTTTCTTCTTTTCAAGGCTCAATTTAGTGGTTTCTATTGATTTCCTAAAGAAATCATAGTAGGAATTTGGAGATTCAAGCTTTGGTTGGTGTTTTAATGGAAGAATTTTGAGAGAGAAGAGAAAGAGAAAGGTGGATGGAAAGATTGGAAGAAGATGATGCAAATTTTTAGCCCAATTATTGATATATATATTAATTAAATATTTAATGACAATTTTGTAAATATGAGGAATGGCAATTTTGTAATTAACTTGAAATTCCAAATCATTAGGTTTTGACTTTTTCAATAATTATAATTAATTTTCATAATCTTAATTAATTAAATTAATCTTACTTCATTAATTTAATAACTTTTCATTTTTTGTTGATATTGGACCTTTAAATTTAATTGATCAAATTTTGCTCTTATCGGGTTTATGTTCATCTTTTCCATAATACCCGATAAGTCCTTATTTGTGCTTATTTCTTTTCATTTCTTTACCTTATTAATTCATAGAAATTTCCTCAATTGAGTCTTCATTAAGGGTCTTATGGGGTTCTACATGAATTTAGAGTAGCACTGATAAGTGCATAATTTATTAATTTTACTCCCATCACATTTAGTGTTTTTAGTGTGTTTTTATGTTTAATTCAGTTGGTTAAAATATATTTATCATTTAGGCATATTTTTAGATAGTTGTGGAATAATTGTGTTAAATGGAGAAATTTTCAGCGTTTGATCTTTGCTGAATTTTTCAAGTGTTTCTAAAGTTGTGGGTCTCCAAATTGAGTGCTGTTTAATCCATTGAAAAGCTAAGATAGAGCACTACAAAAGATAAAGAGGGACTAAAGCCCAAATCAGTCTCTAAGGTTGACAAAATGAGCTATGGATCTATTGAAAAAGCCCAGACTAGATGTGCCACGACCAGTTTCGGTATTTATTTTGTATCTGGAGTTTTAAACATCCAAATGAAGTAAGGCTAAGCCCAATTGAACCTTAAAGCCACCTCTATAACTTCTATGAAGGGCTGGACGAGAGATGAGGCCATTTTAATTGTAAAAAATGACAATGAAGTAGTCACTATGGGCTAGACTGTCTGTCTGAACTAGTCTCGGTTTTTAGGCCATAACTTGGGCTGTAGACCTCGGATTTGGGCAAATTAGTACCCGTTGGAAGCTAAGAAATAGGGCTATAACTTTCCTGATGAGGGCAGAGGCAGATTTGGAAAGAAAGTCGCTAAAAAATGGCCTTGATTCCAAAGACGTGAATGCAGGCTGAAAATCTATATTTTGAATTTCAAAACTTTTCCTAGTTTGGTTCCTATCTTTGGGCTTAGGTTTTTGACTATAAATACGTCTTTGGGCAGCAGCTAAGAGCATCCCAATTCAGACCTTCGTTCTCCTTTTGAAGGCTTTCATTCTCCATTCTTTTTTTAGATTTCTTCTTTATTTTTCTTTATTTTTTTGTAAGCCGTGAACATGAGTTGCTAAGTTTTTAATTTAGTTCAAGGGATTTAAGTTCCTATGTGTGATTTGTGAGACCAGGTTCTTAATTTAATTTATGTCTTTTTGAATATCTTTTGTTTTCTAATTTAATTGTTTTTGATCTATTGAATGATTTGCTAAAAAGGCCTATTATTTAATTATTTGATTTAATCAATTGCTAGTTCATCTTCATAATCCGTAATTGTTGTGTAAGATTGAACATGAGTAGTAATTAGGTTTTATTGATTATGATCCAAGTTTTCGATAATAACCAAAGGAAACAATAGGGTGGATTAAATGATTTATGCTTCATAAATTGTTGTTCAGCTTAACTACTTCCTTTTCTTAAAGCAGTTATTAATTTGATGAGGATTGCTTAATACCAACTCAGTTAATAATTAGAGTCAATAAGAGTGCTGGGCTCAAATTGATGAGTATAAGAAAGTCAAGGGTTTACCTCATTGTTTAGTAAATCTACATTGAGTATTCAACAAGATATAATTGTATTTATTTTGTCTATGATTGAATCAATGCATTGGAATGTGAATTACCTTGGACTGAAGTTTGTTTAATTGGAGAGTTTCTTATTTTTATATCTTAATTTTGAATTTTTTATTTCTTCTTTGGATTGTGAATTACCCCTCCCCCCCCAACCTTTGTTTCTTTTTCCATTACACAAGTGCACAAAATTTAATAATTCAGTCTCTAGGGTTCGACCTTGATTTACCACTTACTGTAGAAAATATTTCATAATTGGTGATTTCAATTAATTTAATTTCTGGTGGATTCGATACCCATCAACAACTTTGGCGCCATTGCAGGGGACTGAAATTCATTGGATTTCGTATTTTTAGTGTTAGGGTATTTTGTTATTAATTTTGTTTATGAAGTATTATTATTTTCAGGTTTTTGAAAAAAATTACGGTGTTACTATTTATCGACAGATTTTTGGTTGAATTTGGAGGACAGCCCCTGCCTATTATGAAGGCAATGATGCTCTGACCAAGACCAATGAATCCATAGGATTCTCTGGCCCCACTCTCTTGAGGCCAAATTCGATTGTTTTCTAGGGTTTTGAAGCATTTTTCTGTTTTTACTTTGATTTCTTTTTGTTTATGACAAGAATTTCTCAATCTGGTGAGTTGATCTTTGATCTAGAAGTAGAAAAAACAACTAAACGTTTGAGAAAATTGACTAAGCAAGCTAGGTAGATTCCGAGTACATCTGAAGGAGTCCAATCTCCAAAGGAGCTAAGTTCAGATTCGGATTCAAAGTCAAGTTCCGAAAACAAAACTGTAGCTGCTAGAACCTTGAAAGAGTTGGCTGCTCCTGATCTAAACCAACAGCCTTTGTGTATCCAATACCCTGCTTTAAATGTTGCTTTTGAGTTGAAATCTGGACTAATCCATTTATTGCCTAAGTTTCATGGTCTTGCAGGTGCCGATCCACATAAGCATGTAAAGGAATTTCATGTTGTGTGTTCCAGCATGAAACCTCAAGGAGTTTCAGAAGATCAAATCATGCTTCGAGCTTTTCCTTTCTCACTAGAAGGCACAGCTAAGGATTGGTTGTATTACCTTCCTTCCGGATCTGTCAACTCATGGAATGGAATGAAGCAGATATTTTTGGAGAAGTATTTTCTTGCTTCCCTTGCTGCTAATATAAGAAAAGAAATTTATGGCATCTAGCAGTATAATGGATAGAGCTTGTATGAGTATTGGGAGAGATTTAAGAAGCTGTGTGCAAGCTATCCCCATCATTAAATAAGTGAGCAGCTGTTGATTCAGTATTTCTATGAGGGACTTCTACCAATGGACTACAGTATGATAGATGCTGCTAGTGGAGGAGCTTTGGTTGACAAGACACCAAAAGAGGCAAGGAGGCTAATTGCTAACATTGCAGCAAATTCTCAGTAGTTTGGAATGAGAATGGATCACACACCTATGAAGGTTAATGAGGTAAGTACATCTAACTTTGAGAAACAAATTTTTTATTTAACTTCTTTGGTGAGGCAGTTGGCTGCAAGGAACATGCAGACTATTAAGGTATGTGAATTTGTTCGGGTTACAAGAGGATGAATCAATGCAACATGCTAATGCAGTAGGACATTATGGACAGCCACAATGCAGGTATGATCCCTATTCTAGTATTTATAATCTAGGATGGCGAGATCATCCCAATTTGAGTTATGGGAATCATCCAGTGTAAAATCGATACCAGTAGCAAAGACCACAAGTGAATCAACCACAACCACCTCCACCTCCACCTCCCTCAAATCAAGGTATGTCACTTGATGAAATTGTTAAGGCTTTGGCTAACAATACTCAATAGTTTTAACAGGAGACCAGAAATAGCATTCAAAACGTAGAGAGGCAGATTGGTTACTTAGCTTCATCTGTGAGCAAACTGGAAGCGCAAGGTTCTGGAAAGCTTCCGTCACAAATAGTCATGAACCCCAGAGAAAATGCAAGTGCGATACTATTGCGGAGTGGGAAAGAAGTTGATAATTAGATTCTACATGAGCCAATAAAATAAAAGAAGCAAGGAGAAAAAGAGTCAGAAGTTTCTAAAGTTGAGGTAAATACTGAACCTAACTTGAATAAGGTTAATAATTCTGTTCTTCCTCCATTCCCCTGTAGGTTGGCCAAGACGAAGAAAGAAGAATAAGAGAAAGAAATTTTGGAGACTTTCAGAAAGGTGGAGGTGAATATACCTTTACTGGATGCGATCAAACAAGTTCCCAAGTATGCTAAATTCCTTAAGGAACTATGCACTACAAAGCGCAAGTTGAGGAATAATGAGAAGATCAGTGTGGGGGAAAATGTATCGGCATTAATTCAGCAAAAATTACCCCATAAGTGTAAGGATCCAGGTTCATTTTCTATTCCCTGCAGAATAGGTGATTCTAAATTTGAACGTGCAATGGCAGATTTAGGAGCATCTATTAATTTTATGTCAAATTCAGTTTTTCAAACTTTAAATTTGGGTCCTTTGAAAGAAATCAGTGTCATTATTCAATTAGCTGATCATTCTAATGCTTACCCATTGGGAGTAGTTGAGGATGTGTTAGTACAGGTTGGAGAATTGATTTTTTCTGCAGATTTTTACATTATGGATATGAAGGATAGTGTTCCCACATCAAACTCAGCTTTGATTTTGTTTGGAAGACAGTTCCTAAAAATTGCCAAGATAAAAATTGATTTGGATGATGGTACCTTAACTATGGAGTTCGATGGAGAGACTGTCAAATTTAATATCTTTGATGCCATGAAGTATCTTGCTGATGATCACTCTGTCTTTTCTATTGATGTTATTGATACAATTGTGTAGGATGTCTTTGAGTTAAGCATGGAGGATGAGTTAGAAGTGGTGATTAGTCAAGGAATTCAAGAAATCAGTACCAATCCACCATTAAGTGTAGAGGTTCAAGAGGCAGTAATGGCATTGCAGTCATTACCTCCTGTTCAAAAAAGGTATGGAGTACTAAAGATCTATTTACCTGTATCTCACACAAAATTATTACCTTTTGTGGTGCAGGCACCAGTTCTTGAACTCAAGCCTTTACCTGAGCATTTGAAGTATGTTTACTTAGGAGACAATGAGACACTTCCAGTTAGCATTTCAAGTAATTTAACATAGATTCAAGAAGACAGATTGATCAAGGTTTTGAGAGTACACAAGGAAGCAATTGGATGGACAATAGCTGACATCAAAGGTATAAGTCCATTAGTGTGCATGCACAGGATTTTACTGGAGGATGAGGCTAAATCGAGTAGAAAAGCTCAAAGGAGATTGAACCCACAGATGATGGAGGTTGTGAAGAAGGAGATTTTAAAGCTACTAGATGCGGGAGTTATTTACCCAATTTCAGAAAGCAAATGGGTAAGTCCAGTCCAAGTAGTGCCAAAAAAATCAGGAGTCACTATGGTAGCAAATCAATATAATGAACTTATTCCAACAAGGATTCAGAGTGGATGGTGAATGTGCATAGACTACCGCAAGCTGAATTCAGCAACAAGGAAGGACCACTTCCCATTGCCATTCATTGATTAGATGCTTGAGCGGTTAGCAGATAAGTCTTATTTCAGCTTTCTCGATGGCTTTTCTGGATATAATCAAATTGTGATTGCACCGGAGGATCAAGAGAAGACTACCTTCACTTGCCTTTTTGGAACTTTTGCTTTTAGAAGGATGCCCTTTGGGCTTTGTAATGCACCTGCCACATTTCAGAGATGCATGATGAGCATATTTTCATATTACATTGATATTTGCATTGAGGTGTTCATGGATGATTTTACTGTGTATGGTGATTCATTTGATGCATGTTTACATTATTTAACTTATGTTTTGGAGAGATGCATTGAGAAAAATCTTGTTTTGAATTTTGAGAAGTGTCATTTTATGGTGGAATAGGGGATTGTTTTGGGTCATGTTGTATCTAATAGGGGTATTGAGGTGGATAAGTCTAAAATTGATTTAATTATGAACTTACCCTACCCCACAACTGTGAGGGAAGTACGTTCTTTTCTTAGTCATGCAGGTTTCTATCGCAGGTTTATTAAGGATTTCTCTAAGATAGCATTGCTTTTGTCTAGACTCTTACAAAAAGATGTTTCTTTTGAGTTCAGTGAAGAGTGTAAGGAGGCTTTTGACAAATTAAAATCTGCATTGACATCACCCCCTATTATCCAGGCTCCTAATTGGACAATACCATTTGAAATTATGTGTGACGCGAGTAATTATGCAGTAAGAGCAATTTTAGGGTAGCGTGTTGGGAAGCTCTTTCATGTGATTTATTATGCATCTAGAACACTCAATTCAGCTCAGCGCAATTATTCTACAACCAAAAAAGAGTTTTTGGCTATAGTTTTTTCTTTAGATAAATTTTGATCATATTTGCTTTGTTCTAAAATAATTATCTTTTCTGATCATGCAGCGTTGAAGTATCTCTTGGCAAAGAAGGAAGCAAAACCAAGGTTGATTAGATGGATCCTTCTGCTACAAGAATTTGATCTTCAAATCAAGGATAAGAAAGGAGCTGAGAACCTGGTAGCAGATCATTTGAGCAGGTTAGTGACACAAGAAGATCCACTTCCTTTGCAGGAACTTTTTCCTAATCAGCAGTTATTTAAATTGCAAGGTATGATTCCTTGGTATGCTGATTTGGTGAATTATTTGGTTACTAAGGTTGTGCCTTTTGATTTGAGTAGAACTAAGAAAGAGAAATTAAAAAGTGAAGCTAAGTATTATGTGTGGGATGACCCATATTTGTGGAAATTTTGTTTAGATCAAATTATTAGGAGATGTGTTCCTGATAATGAGATTCAATCTATTCTTGCTTTTTGTCATGCCTATGCATGTGGAGGTCATTTTGGACCCAAGAGAATAGGTAGAAAAATATTAGATTGTGGTTTTTACTGGCCCACTATATTTCATGATTCATATTTGATTTGCAAAAATTATGAACAATGTCAAAGAACATGAAGTTTAACCTGTAGGAATGAGATGATTCAGAATCCAATACTTGTTTGTGAGATTTTTGATGTGTGGGGTATTGATTTTATGGGTCCATTTCCTTCTTCTTTTGGCTTTGTTTATGTATTACTTGTTGTTGATTATATTTTGAAATGGGTGGAAGCCAAAGCCACCAAGACTGATGATTCTAAAGCTGTTGTAGGTTTTATCAAGTCAAACATTTTTAGCAGGTTTGGAGTTCCTAGAGCTTTAATCAGTGACCGAGGCACACATTTTTGTAATAGAATTGTTGAGGCATTGTTGAGGAGATATGGTGTTTTCCATAGAATATCTATAGCTTATTACCCTCAAACAAGTGGACAAGCAGAGGTGTCTAATAGAGAGATCAAGTCTATTTTGGAAAAAATAATGAAGCCAAATAGAAAAGATTAGAGCCTTAGACTTGATGATGCTTTGTGGGCTTACAGGACTACTTATAAGACACCCATAGGTATGTCCCCCTACAGATTGGTTTGTGGTAAGTTATGTCACCTTCCTGTTGAGTTAGAATATAAGGCTTATTGGGCTGTTAGACATTGTAATTTGGATTTGGATACTGCTGGTGTGGAAAGAAAATTACAATTGCATGAATTAGAGGAAATTCGACTTAATGCTTATGAGAACTCTAAGATCTATAAAGAAAAGACCAAGGAATTCTATGACAAACTAATTCTAAGGAAGAAGTTTGTGGTTGGGCAAAAAGTTTTATTGTATAATTTCATATTGAAGCTGATGCTTGGTAAGTTGCGTTCTCGTTGGATTGGACTCTTTATTATTACTAATGTGCTTCCTTATGGTACAGTTGAAATTCAAGGTTTAGGAACTAGTAAGGTGTTTAAGGTCAACGGTCATAGACTCAAGCCATTTTATGAAAGATTTCAGGAGCATACAGTGGAGGAGCTTAAATTGAGTAACCCAATTTATGTGGATTAAGGAGCTTTGCCATGTCGAGCTAACGATGTTAAACAAAGGCGCTTCTTAGGAGGCAACCCATGGGTGGCTTGTTACCCACAATCAGATTTGTTTACTTTCCCTTACTTTATTTTATTTTTTAGCATTTTTTTTTCTTTTCTATTGCATTTGGTCTTTACATTAGGGACAATGTAAGTTTTAAGTGTGGGGGAGGATAAATTTGTTGCTGTAATCTTTTTAATTGCTAAAAAAAAATTTAATAATAAAATAAAATAAAATTTGTTCTCATAAGCTTGATTCATGATTTTATATTAACTCTCGGAGAGAAGTGCTTTGTCCTTGAAATGACTTTTCTCTTTTAGATTGAATTTTTGAGATTTTAGGTAAGATAATAGTAACTTTAATGATGGATTTTCTCTCTTCTCCATACCATAGAGCAATTTTTTCCTGCATAAATCATTTAGGCTTGATTTAATGGTAAAATAATTAGTTATGTGTGCTTTAAACTAGTGTCATGCATATTTCAGAACTTTGTTTAATCTATCAAGACACTTTATAATATGTAGATGCATAAATTGGGGGAAATAAAAGGTTGAACTTGAAAATTGCTCCACTATTTTAGTTAAGCAAACTAACTAGGGGTCTTCATGAACCCCATGTCGATTCTCAAGCCAAAAGCTAGCTAGGATATAAGCAAGGTACTTTTCTGAAGGTGAAGGTTGAAATAAAAAAAAAAAAAAGTGATAACTGTGACAAGAGAGAAGTACCAATTTCAAATAAAATAAAATAAAATAAAGGGCATTTCTATATCCCCTAAGATTTGTTAGTAGTATGCCCTAGAGCATATCATTTAGTATATATCTTGTATATCTTTTATTAATAAAAGGCATTTTCAATTTTCTGTTTACATAATATATTTATGTGTAATAGAAAATGTTCATTGATATTTTGTTAGAAATTCTATTCTTAAGTTGTTAAGAATATGAGTGATAGTATTTCTAGTACAAAGTATCATAAATAGGTTCACAATCGAGGATACTTCACAATAAGGACATGACTTATCCAGTAAGATTGTATTCATGTTTATTCCCAAGTTATTTATATGAGATATAAAAAAGATGGAATGGTGAGTCTCATGCCATATAACAAATATGATAGGCACTTATACATGATAAGTAGGCCGAGCCAGTGACATTTATGACAAGCACATGGAGTTTACTCTTGTTAATGTATTGTCATAAATTGTGACACCCCTTACCCGTCTACAGTGTAGTTGAGCAAGATATGCCACACAGTATACCGGAACACCATAACTTATCTCATTGATATTTATTAGTTCTTAATTTATTTATTATAGTTATTAAGTGAAATTTATGAAATTGATCTCATTTAGATCATTTATTGAAATTATAAATTAATTTGTGTGGCTCCAAAAATTTTATAGAAAATCCGGTAGAGTGCTGGCTAAAAATGGAGAAAACAGTTCTTTGGAACCTGTGAAAAACACTTCCAATAATTTCCGATCATTCTCAAACTCCATTTGTATCACATCAATTTACAACAATTTTTTAACAATTCCTCCATTTGTCATTCATTCATTTCACATCATCATTAGGCTCAAATCATAAATAAATTCTCATATGTTATTTATAAACATAAAGTTATAAATACTTACATTAATACAAAATTATATTACATTTGATTCAAATATACATGATAAAATAAGAGTTTAATTACAAAACTTACAAAAATTACAAAATACAAATGGGACTTAGTGTCCTACCAATGCACTGTAGTCTGTGAGGTGACATGGACACTAAGCAGAACTTTGAACGGCCTTACCCAGTCTGTGGTCTACTGGGCTCTCTGTCCAAATCTTCAGTATCTACGCGTTGTAAAAGCGACGCGCTAAGCATAAAGCTTAGTGGTGCCAATAATACAAGAAAATATAATATGCAAATAAAAGTAATAATTTCCTAGTTATTGTGTTCATAAGAAATGAATAATTACTAACTTATTGTTTAGTCGAAGGCTAATTACATTTTATGATATTAACTTCTTCATGCATTTTGTTAATTGTTTTCTTGATGATTTTGAGCTTCTTTATATTTTATTGTAATCATTCTTGATCTTTATCTTGATATTTAATTTCCTTATTTTCTTTAATAATCAGTTCAATTATAATTATACTTTTCCATGCCCAAGTAACCTATACAAATTGACCAGACTGGATAAATGGGTAAACTAGCACTGGGTACCAGGTACCTCAGGCCGTCACACCATCGGTCACAATGTGTCTCGGCAGGTAAAAGTAATGGCTAATAAGCCATAAAAGCAATAATGCATAAAGCCAAGTATAACATCATAATCAGTATAGCCATAGGCTATCATCACAGAATGGCAATGAAGCCATACATCATACACAGTACTGCTATCAGAACCCTATTGGCATGCCAACCTATCCAAACCAATCACATTAGGCCTACTAGGGTATATTACAAAGTCATTTCTTCAATATTTGTACTTTATGTGTAAGGTTACTATTCATTTCATTAGTCAACTAAAATGTTGAATTTTGCATTGACAATAGGTGTATTGGTTTTAATATCCCCAACATACCACATTTTGCATTTTAAAGTTGTTGTCATTGGTTGCCAATTCCATTTCAAAGATTAGTGTTAGTTATTCACAATTTTCAGATTTCAAGCACTAAGTTTACTATTCCATTAGTCATTTGTACAGTAGGAATTTGGTAAAATTGTCTTCATGAAAATTGTTTCTTATTATGTCTAGTTACATTTGTTTTTTTAAATCACTCCATTTGGAGTTTTGTAGCTCAAGTTATGGCCTAAATACCTTAACTGGCCGGATTGCAAATTTTCCAGATTTTTTGGAGAGAACCAAATCTACAGTGTTTTGTACACTAACTACAGGTCAGTTTTTGAACACGTTATGATCAAACTTTGGGTTTGGTTTCTTCATAAAAGTTGTAGGTCTATGTCTCTGCTATCTGCTGGTAAACTTTCAAGTCAATTGGACCTTTCTACACTGAGTTATTATCAAATGAATAAACACTGTTCATTTAGTCATTTTGCCCAGGTAGAATGCAAGTCACCCGGATTAGGGCAATTTTTAGGTCAACTTGGTTTGCTTTTCTAGGTAGGGTTTCTTCACCAAAGTTGTGCCATTATGTGTCTAGTTTCATGTTCAATTGGCCTTGCACAAATTGAACCTATACAACTCCATTTATACCCACCCAAACCTGCTAGACTCACAACTAGTCCTGCAGGTCACCAAGGGCAGCATGCCTAAGTTCCACTCCAACATCCTTACTCACTTCAATTCCTCCTCACACACATTTAAATGGTCACTAATTGACCATTACAAGGCTAACATACCATTACATTGAAGGAACGGAAGTGCAAAAAACACAAGTTTATACCATTGAATTCAAAAATTTTCACCTAGGGTCACATGCATCATGCAAGATTTATTTTTATCTATTTGATTGCAATGATAAACAACATATTAAAATACTTTTAATATGTTTTTGGATCTGTATTTTCCATTTAAGATTTTTAAATTAATCAAATTAATTTTAGAACCCTAGATTAAATCAAGAACAAATACACTAACCTCTTGAAGCACTACAGTGCATTTGTACCTTTCAGATGCGTCTTCAGGACACTAGATGTTATCCCTCTAGCTTGTCCACACCAAGAACACCTATGGCAGAACTTGAACAGCTTCTAAAGCTTTTTCTATTAATTAGAAAATCAAGTTCTGCCTTTTAAGAGATTAAAGATGTAAACAGGACACTAGAAACGATTTCTAGTATTTTTAATTCAAGAGATTGTTTGCTAATCTCTTATAATTGGTGAGAGATGAAGAAGAAGAGAAGGGAGAGCCTAAAATTGGTGGCACAAATGAGAGCAGTAGCTGGTTGTATTTTTTCTCTTCATAACAACACTTATATAGCTAGGTTAACACATTAAACCCTTGCCACATGTCACCCTTTGATTGGTTCTAAGTTTAATTGACTCAATCACATTGTGCCAAGTGTCAAACCTAAATTTAATCTTAATTTTAATCATCTTACATGATTAAAAGACATTTGGTAAGCTTATGTGTAATGCCATGTGTCACCATCTCATGGTGCCACATGTCACCCTGTGAAATGACCAAAATGCCCCTGTGTCTTAATTTTAAGTTCTCAACCCAAAATAATTATTTCTCTTCTTCTAATAAATTTATATCAAATATAAATTAATTAATTAATCTTTATTAATTAATTTCTCATTAATTAAATTCATATTCAAATACTTTAAATATAAATTTAACTTATACTGTACATCCAATAATCTAGATTTGGTTTCGAGTCATGCTAGGGACTTTGCAATCTAATTGCAAACCAAACATATTTAATTAATCAATTAAACTCTTTAATTAATTAATTAAATCATATCTAATTAGGTGATAACTTGTGTATGTGTGTGACTTACTAGGCTCATCACTAATTGGCAATGAGATATGATATCAACTCTTAATATCATCAGAACTCTTTCTTACCATAAATGATTTCTCTAAATCATTTTATGCACCTCATAGACCATGGTTAACACCTAGCATAGCATGCCATGGCCACCCAATTAGTAATAAGGTTTACCTTAAATGAACCTATAATCATATGTTAACATGCACTAGAATCTCTCTGTTACAAAATCCCAACTCAAGCTGGAGTCATGGTTTATGTCAAACTCCATTTACTATGAATATTATGTTCTCTTTTAATTTCAGTTCTTGATTAAAAGATTTTCTCATCAGAAACTCTTTTCTGAATAAATCTATCTGTCCTAGCCAGGAACTTGAAACATCAAGAACAATTAAATGAACATAGGATTTTATCTCTATTTACTTAGAGGAATAGATTCCATCTTGATCAATACCTACCTCCATATATAACTAGTAGGAGCCAACACATGCCCATATACCCATACACAGTACAAGTATGAAAGCAGTATCAAACTCAAACCACCTATATACAAGATAACTATGCTATCTCGGGACTAAAGATTATATGCACTGATATGATTTATGACAATGCATTGACAAGAGTAAACTCCATGTGCTTATCATAAGTGTCACTGGTTCGGCCTACTTATCATTTATAAGTGCCTATCATGTTTGTCATATGGCATGAGACTCACCATTCCATCTTATTTATATCTCATATAAATAACTTGGGAATAAACATGAATGCAATCTTTTTGGATAAGTCATGTCCTTATTATGAAGTATCCTTGATTGTGAACCTATTTATGATACTTTATACTAGAAATACTGTCACTCATATTCTTAACAACTTAAGAATAGAATTTCTAACAAAATATCAATGGACCTTTTCTATTATACATAAATATATTATATAAATAGAAAAGTGGAAATGCCTTTTATTAATAAAAATATGTACAAGATACATGCTAAATGATATGCTCTAGGGCATACTACTAACATACATGAGCAAACCCTAATGTTATTCAAATGTCCAAGTTCTCAAGTTCATTCATCCGCTATACTTGCATTTCACTTACACAATTATGTTCAAGCACTCATCTCATGCTATGGGCAGCTCATAAACACTTTACTTCAAGTAAATTCATCAAACCCTAACCACCCCTAGGCTGCTAAATTTATAGGGATGGATACACATAATTTTTGCTTTGTTTTTCTTACATTTTCTACTTATTTCATGGCATTAAGCATGAATCAAGTAAAAGTGCTAAGAGATTAGACACTAACCTCTTTTGCTCGCTCTTCCAAGTCTCCAAAACTTCCTTCTTTCTTCTTCTTTTTGCTGGCTAGAGGTTGTTCAAGATGCAAGATCACTTTTTTGTGAAGCAAGGTAGTGGTTTCAAGGTGAGATGAGGTGAGGTTTAAAGTTTTCATTAAGCTTCCATGGAAGAATGGGTTTGGGAAAGGGAAATGTCTGGTTTGGGATGAGAAAGAGCAGATTGTGTTTTGTTAATTTTTACCTCATTTTACCTCTTTTTAATTGGTTTTTAATAGCTTGTTCAAATGTGATTAGTGGGAGCACTTTTAATAACATCATATGATGTCATAATTCCCTATTTCTTTCATTTTTCTTTCCTTTTCTTTTCTACTCATTTTCAATTAAATTTTTAGCAATATTTATTCATATTTTAGATCATAATAATTATTTACTTAACTGGACAAGTCGGCCAAAAATCACATCTAAAGGCAAAATGACCAAAATGCCCTCCGTTTGGCTTAACAGACTAAAATTATCTGTACTGATTGAAAAATTTTTCTAAGCATTTTCTTGGCATTCTAATGTTATAGAAACCTCAATGACTCTTCTCTGGAGTCCCAAAAATTATTTTATGAATTTTCTCCCGGGTCTAGGGCTCCTAGTTATGAGGACCGTAACTTCCCACTAGGTTACCCATCGCTAGGGCACCGGCTCACATAACTTGGTTGTATTTTATTTCTAAAATTTTTCTTACATTTTTCTTGTTAATATTTGAGTTAATTATAGTTCCTCACTTTAGTTTAAATATTTTTTTTCCAGACGTTCTAGCTGTCCGGACCGACACCGGTCACCGGAACAGTAGAATGTACGGAATAGTTACAGTGAGAGTGTTAAATAAATCATATTAGTGCATATAATCTTTAGACCTGAGATAGCACAGTTATCTTGTATATAGGTGGTTTGAGTTTGATACTACTTTCATACTCGTACTGTGTATGGGTATATGGGCATGTGTTAGCTCCTACTAGTTATATATGGAGGTAGGTGTTAATCAAGATGGAATCTGTTACCCTAAATAAATAAGGATAAAATCCTATTTTCATTTAATTGTTCTTGATGTTTCAAGTTCCTGGCCAGGAGAGATAGATTTAATCAGAAAAGAGTTTCTTATGAGAAAATCTTTTTAATCAAGAACTGGAATTAAAAGAGAACATAATATTCATAGCAAATGGGGTTTGACATAAACCATGACTCCAGCTCAAATTGGGATTTTGTAACAGAGAGATTCTAGTGCATGGTAACATATGATTATAGGCTCATTCAAGGTAAACCTTATTACTAATTGGGTGGCCATGGCATGTTATGCTAGGTGTTAACCATGGTCTATGAGGTGCATAAAATGATTTAGAGAAATCATTTCTGGTAAGAAAGAGTTCTGATGATATTAAGAGTTGATATCATGTCTCATTGCCAATTAGTGATGAGCCTAGTAAGTCACACACATACACAAGTAATCACCAAAGAAAATATGATTTAATTAATTAATTAAAGAGTTTAATTGATTAATTAAATAGGTTTGGTTTGCAATTAGATTACAAAGTCCCTAGCATTACTTGAAACCAAATCTAGATTATTGGATGTATAGTATAAGTTAAATTTATATTTAAAGTGTTGAAATATGAATTTAATTAATGAGAAATTAATTAATAGAGATTAATTAATTAATTTATATTTGATATAAATTGATTAGAAGAAGAGAAATAATTATTTTGAGTTAAGAACTCAAAATTAAGACATAGGGGTATTTTGGTCATTTCACAGGGTGACATGTGGCACCATGAGATGGTGACACATGGCACTATACATAAGCTTGTCATATGTCTTTTAATCATGTATGATGATTAAAATTAAGATTAAATATAGGTTTGACACTTGGCACAATGTGATTGGGTCAATTAAATCTAGAGCCAATCAAAAGGTGACATGTGGCAAGGGTTTTAAGTGGTGACCTAGCTATTTAAGTATAAGGATGAAAGAACAAACATACCAAGCTGCCATTCACCTCTTTGTGCCGCCACCCTTAGCTGCTCTCCCTTCTCTTTTTCTTCATCTCTCATCAATTCAAAGAGATTAGCAAATAATCTCTTGAATTAAAAATAATAGAAATTGTTTCTAGTGTCCTGTTTACATCTGTAATCTCTCAAAAGGCAAAACTTGATTTTCTAATTCATAGAAAAAGCTTTAGAAGCTGTCCAAGGGCTGCCATAGGTGATCTTGGTATAGACAAGCTAGAGGGACAACATCTGGTGTCCTAAGGCGCATCCCAAATGTGTCAAACACACTGCAGTGCATCAAAAGGTTAGTGCACTTGTTCTTGATCTAATCTAGGGTTCTAATGAATTAATCTGATTAATTCTAAAATCTTAAATGGCAAATCTAGATCCAAAACATATTAAAAGAGTTTTAATATGCTGTTTATCATTGAAATCAAATAGATAAAAATGAATCTTGTATGATGCATGTGACCCTAGGTGAAAAATTTTTGAATTCAATGATATAAACTTGTGTTTTTTCATGCTTCTGCTCCTTCAATTGGTATCAGAGCCACTATATTTGCCATTTAGATTTTTGATTATAAGATTTAATTGTGTGGCATGATCATGAGATGATAGATCCATTGCTGGTTGCAAAGAAAGGTGGCGGCTTGGTGATGAACACCATTGTGTGCGCAAGGTTTGTTCATCCCTTATGGTGCACATGGTTTTGGGCAATATTTATGCAATTGTTGTATGATCTGATGCTAATAATTATGTCCATTTTATGTCTAATTAAATTGTTTAATTAGAGTTTTAATCACACAATTAAATTTTGATTCAAATCTGAATTTTAAAAATTGTTTGAATGTGATTCAAATATGAATTTTTAAAGTTGTTTGAATGTGATTCAAATCTGAATTTTTAAATTTGTTTGAATGTGATTCAAATCTGAATTTTTTAATTTGTTTGAATCATATTCAAATCTAGATTTTTAAGTTTAATATGAGATATTCAATTTAATTTAAGTATGTATGTTTTATTTAGTTGTTAAATAGTGATATGCATGATGGATGATCATGGACTATAAAAGACCAATGTGATTGGATTTATGTCTTTTATGTTTCTTTGGGTTGTAAATTAATTAATTTATTTTAATTTATTTTTGGGCATGTATTATTAAGGTTGTAATAATTTTGGGTTGTAATTTCATATATTTAGTTCTTGTAAATTCGCCTTGGTATGCCAAGGATTACTATGTAATTGGATTGCAAGAAGATCAAGGAGGTCAAGAGCATTGGTGGGACCAGTGGGAGGAATTCAAGATCAAGTATTGATTATGTACTCTTTCAGCAACTCTTGTAAAATGAATGAATGAAATGCACCTAGGAATGCCCTGATTCAATTCTTGGTGGCTCAGAATTGAATCCCTTAGAAAGTGTCACGCCCTACTCTCCCATAAGATGTAACATGATCCCGCAGTACACCTAATGAATTACAGTACTTTGCCTACCGATAAACCCATTAGATATAATAAAAGGGATTTTAAAACAATTTTTGTGAAATTTAAATTATAGATTAAAATATAGTGTTATAAAATTTTTTTTAAAATTTCGGCAGAGTGCTGGTTGTATTTTGAGAAAACAATTCTTCAAACCTGAAAAAGAAAACACTCCCAATATGTTTTCTCAAATACAACTCCAAGAAACTTCATTTCATCTCAGAATTCAATCTCAATAATCAATCATTTCATTTTCAAACCAACCTCGTCATAAAAGAAACATTTCATTGATTATAAGACTCAAAAATTAATATTACAAAACTATTCAGGTAAATGAAACCTCAAATTTACATTTACAATAATTTACATTTAATTACATACCAAAATATTTTACAAGAGTTTTTATACAATTGCTCAAATAATTTACATACATATTATTATATGCATACATAAAAACCCGTGTACATGGGTATACCTGGAGCTGATCTGAATGTCTCTTCAAAGAAGCTTACTCAATTGCTCTATGCTCTTTTCACCTGTGACAACATACAAAGCTATCGCTGAGTGGTGAACTTAGTGGTGCACAACTATAACTTAAAACATAGTTCAATATACCTTAGCAAAATTACAGCAAATAATTTGGAAATCAGGATACTCATCAAATTCCAAAAATCAAATTATTCATTGCCAATAACATAAATCATTTGTATGAAATGACTTTGATCGTGAAATTCAATTTATCAAATCACAACCAAAAATTTTAGGTAATTCCAACAAAATCAATTATACATAAATCATAAGTGAAATCACAATTCCTTACTATTCAAAACCATTCTTTATCTCACTAACTATGCAAGACTAATCCGCAAGGGCCATCTTCGGGGTGATTCTAACTCCCTATGGTCGGGGAGGTCGAATCGGATTCTAACTCCCTATGGTCGGGGAGGTTGAATCATCGTGCACAGTACAATCACAATAATGAAACTTCTGAAAGGGCCATAACAAATAAGAACTTAGATCTAACCTCTAATAAGAGGAGAATCTAAGCCTGTGCACGTACCATGGTAATCAAAACACAACTAACTCCATTGTCTTCTCAACAAATGAGAGAGATGGGTAATAACCTAGTCAAGCATCTATAGTGAGATATAAAACAATATCACAATCCTTTTAGTGAGCATAAATCACAATAAAATTCGATTCAAAGTCAATTCCAATATCCAATAATTTTTATGCTCATCACAATTCAAATCATAAATTTGCATTTTTCCATGCAAATTGCCCATCACAATTCAAAACATGTTCTATCACAATTTTTCAAAACATAATTTATTCAATCCACAACAATGCTTAATACTTGTGGAAATACCATTTCACAAAGCTAAATTCATACATACTATAACAATTTCAATAATCATTGAATTAAATCCAATACTTGTTAAATATAATACATAAGAAAAATATGTCATTTAATCATATGAAATATTCAGAACAAAATCTGTTAAAAACTAGTTGTGCACAAACCTAATTTGAGTCGCTCCTAGACCTTGACTCAATGTTCTTTATGCTTCTCAATATCCTTATCAACTGAAACACACAATTTAAAGTGTTTCAGTACTTAATGAATTTGTTTCCAACCATAAAATCCAATATTTAAATTTTCTTGGTACTATTCCCTTCAATTCATTTCATTAGTCAATCTATAATGTTGACCCTTGATGCACTCTAAGTGAGTCAATTCTAATATTACCAATATGTCACATTTTACAGCCCTTTAGTGTTGGTATATGTTACCAATTTCATTTCCAAGTGTATTGCATTTTATTGCAATTTACCGGATTTTGGTATACTATTTTGACCTAGCCGGACGACCTAGTTCCCTCGGTTTTCGGGTTTTGGTCCAAACTACAAACTTGTAGGTCTATGTCTTATTGCATGTGGGGCAAAATTTTAGGTCATTCTGAGTTGTGTAGACCAAGTTATGGTCAATTTACCAATGCTGGACAGAATGCACCAAAATGGTAACTTTAGGTCATTTTTAGGTCACTTTTGGTTCAGCTAGTTTTGGTATCTGAACTTATGCAAGCTATTTGGCTTGGTTGTTGACATTTCTGGGCTTTGGTGCCATCATAAGAATTGTAGATATATGTCTAAACTATTCATGGTAAAAATTTCAGGTCATTTGGACCTGTTCTGAGTGAGTTATGGCCAAAACACTAACTACTGCCCAAATGGTCAATTTTCAGGCTTTCAAGTCACTAATCCAGATTTGGTCATTTTTCAAGTCACCTTCTAGGCAGAATTTTGGTAAGCTTCCTTCATGAAAATTGGCACATTTTGTGCTTAGTTTCACCTCCAATTGGTCTCATACCAATTTGAGTTACACACTTAAGGTTCTAAGCCAAAACACACACTGCCCTACTACTCACTTCTCATCACTTACCAATTACATATTCAACACTTACCAAACTAATTCCTTCATGCCAATTCTGGTTTGTACCTTACCATTAACACATTTAACAACACATTTTGGTCATTTTGGATAGCTTGTAACCATTCTCAAAATGTACACTATAAAACAGAATTTTCCAAAGTCCATTTACACCATTTAACCACATGAACATACCCCATTTACATACCCAATTCCAAACCATTATACACATATCCATGCTGCTATCAATAACTGTAACTCGCCCGTTTGCATAGCCTGGTAGATCTCACTGTTCCGGTGACCGGTGTCGGTCCGGACAATTAAGGGGATTAGAACCACACTTAAGATAACTAAAGAAGCCATAAATACAAATAATTAGTAATTGCCAATTAGTTAAGTATAAATAAGAAAAACAGAACATAAGAGGTTAAACGAGCCAAGAGTCACAGCGATGGATAACCGTCTTGGGAACGACTGCGAAGCCGTTTTAATCTCAAATTTTGAACCGTAAAATGTGACGCTGCGGTCCTTAGGACCATTACGAACACAGTGGAAAAGAGAAAACCACGAAAAAGAACTGTTAAGCCAGTCAAATAATTAGGTCAGGGAGCCGAAAGAAATACTGAATTATTTGTAAACCGATTTAGCGAGGGGCAATTTGGTCAATTGACCGAGAGTGACTCGACCTAATCACAAATAAAATTGGAGAAAAGAAAATTTTGGAATCGAGAATTAAATTAAAGAACTAATAGAAAAATTAATAAAAAAAAAGAGAAAATAGAAAAGTCAAAAGGTGATGACATCATGCATGACCTCATGCATGATGCCATAAAAAAATAATACTTAATATATTTACTTAATTAGATTTTTGGGTCTTCCATAAGTAAATAAAAGAAAAGAAAAAAAAAAAAACAAAAGTCCTTCTTCCCAAAGTGGATGTCTCCCATTTCTCTCTCCCTCACCATAGTTAAACGTCCATTAAAGCTTGCTTCAAGCTTTGAAATCACCATTAAACCTCAAATCCTTCCATACTTGCTTCACAAAAACTTGATTTAGTCACTTGAGAAGAAGCTTGGTCATCAAAGAAAGAAGAAAAGAAGAGGGAAATTAGAGAATTCAAATTCAAGTGAGGTAAGCACATCAATTTGAAAGTTTGAGATTTAATTGTTGTGTTTTTAGCTTGAATTAGCTTGTAATATGCTTAAAATGAAAAGAAAAAAATTGTGAGGGACCATTACTGAATTTCGGCCAGCAAGAGGGGGAGGGTGATTTGCATGATTTGAATGGGTTGAATGGGTATATAAACCTTAGTTAGTTGAATGACTATGGTTAAAGTCATGGAATCAAGTAAATGCAACAAATGACATGAATTAGGGTTTTGGACATTAGGGTTTAGAGACCAAAAATGTGAAAAACTTGTAAATAGTGTCTTTGACCTAATTTGAAGTGAGAAATGGTCATTTGTGACCTAATTAAGTGTGTTAGAAGTGTTGGAATTAAAGTCAAATTCGGAGGGAGTGTGGTCATGCTGCTACAGCATGACCAAGTCAACTTTGAGGGACCAAAAATGAAATTTTACAAGTCCAATTGGTATGAGACCAATTGGGAATGAAAATAGGCACTAAATGACACAATTTTCATTTAGGAAGCATGCCCAAAAAGTGACTAAAACCTAGTGAACAAATTGACCAAAGTTGGAAAATTGCAGGCTACCCTGCACAAACTGACTAAATGAATAGTGTTTATTCATTTGGTCGTAACTCGAGCTAGGCAGGTCAAAATGACCTGAAATTTTACCAATGGTTAGATGAGATATAGACCTAAAACGTTCATGAAGAATACAAATCCAAATTATGCCATTAACCCAATTAAATTACTGAGTAAATTTGAATCACTGAAGCTGTAGAACTGCAGATTTACCATATGAACAGTAAAGTTTCAATGGCTATAACTCTCTCTAGAAAACTCCGATTTAGGTGATTCTTGAACCGATGGAAACCTAAGGCATAGTAGAACATTTCATATGAAGAAAATTAGACCAAATTATGGACTTAACTTGATCAAATTGCTGAACGAAGTTGGATCAATAATCTGCCAGAACTAAAATCTACAGCATGAACAGTAATCGTAATTTGGATATAACTTAAGTTACAAAACTCCAATTGGAGTGATTCAAAAAGGAGAATAAACTTAAAACAATAGGGAACATTTTCTATGAAGGAAGTTTTGCCAAATTCCAATAGAAAAGTGACCAATGGAACAGTGCAACCTTAGACACCAAAACTGAAAATTTGGCAATTTTGCCTAAAAGACCTAAGTTTTGAGAAAATGACCAAAAGCAACAAGTTTGGTGACCAAAATGTGGTATGTGGGTGAAGTTAGAATTCCCATACCTATTAAGCCTTAGAAAGTCAACAATTTGACTTGAATAGTGTAGTGAATAGTAACCCGAAACATAAAAATTTCAAGAATGTCGAGTTTAGCACATTAGAGCTAGATAAAAGTGAAGTTAAATTTATTTTTAGGTTTATGCTAAGTTATAGTACTAAAACACTGTGAAACTGTGTGTTTCAGCTGAAAAAGACTTGGAAGCTCTAAGAGACTGAGTCAAGGCCTAGAGGTGACTCACGTCAGGTTTGTGCACAATAAACCTTATTTGAGCTTTTTGTCATTGAAAAATTGATTTAGTGTGATTTATGAAAATTTTAAGTTAATTATGAATTGTGTTGCCATCTTGTGAATGAAATTATGACTTTGGAAATTTATTGGATTTCTCACGAATCATTTGAATAAAATGTTTGAAATTGATTTTTGATTCACACTTAGCATGACAGTATCTTATTATTCCTCCTCCATTTATGGGGTGAGATCGTTATCTTTCCTCCCTCTTTGGTTTACCAATTGAGGTTGTAGATCGGATGAGTACTCATTAACTAGCTAGCCACCTCCCTCATTGATTTCGATTAGTGGGGTTGTAGATTGCTTTGTCATGGTGTACAACGCGGCATTGATCATAAATTTTGTGTCATGGCTTAAGTTGTGTATGAATTGGCAACACTGTGTTCTTAAATTATTTGACTAAATTGTGTTATTATGAGCTTTGATAATTTATGAAATGTGATTGAAAAATATTTAAATTTTGTTTTGGCAATGAATGATTTATGTATTGTATTTCAAATTTTTATTGTGCACCACTGAGTATTTTTATACTCAGCGATAGCTTGTTTTGCTGTCGCAGATAAAAGCAAGGAGAAAGCAGCAGAGTGAGCTGCTATCGATATTGAAGACTTCATTGACCTTTTCTGTACGGGTATTGTTTTATACCCTTGTAGTTGTTTTGATGTAAATACTGTAATGTTATAAGTATCAATGTAAAGTGAGCAGTTGTATAATAAGTTATAATAATATTATTTTTGGAACTTCTTTTTTGTAAATTAATATTTATAGTTTGTGAATTTCATACTTTATGCACTGTGAATGAAGTTATTAAATATTTTGAGATGATAAACTTTGATCGGATTGTGGAATTATTTTTGAAGTGGATTAAATTGAGTGACTTGAAATTATTTGGTGGTTAGGAGTTGCGAAAAATTTTTGGAAGTGTTTTTCTCAGGTATTTGAAGAATTATTTTCTCCAAATAGAAACGAAACTCTGTCAAAATTCTTATAAAATTTGCGGTAAAATTAAAATGGACAAAAATTTTTACTAGTTTATAAGCTTTGAATAAATGATTTTAATTCCAACCAAAATGCTCACCACTTCCAAAATGCAAGAAAATAGTTTTAAAATCCCTTGTAGTGTACTTAATGAATTATCGGTAGATGAAGTTCGGTAGTTCATTAGGTATTCTACGGGATCATGTTATGCCTTACAGAGGGGTAAGGTGTGACATGTTTTAGTGGTATCAAAGCATGGTTTTGCAATAAATTTTGACTATTTATGTGAACATTTCTTTGATAAGTACAACTACTCAAGTGTCTTTAATCGATACATATGACATATTTACATCATGAATATGCACTAACGGAGGTCAACCTCCTTGTGTTTGATCTCAGGAAGTAGAAAATTTGGGAAAACTGAATGGAAGAAGGAGATCATTTCGTAGAACAATCTATTGAGGCTGAGGTTCAAGGGGAAGCCCCAGCACTCCAGAACGTGAGTGGGTCAGCTACTCCAGCTCCTACTCCAGCACCGCAGTTCCCTGCTCAGTTTGTACAGCAGATGGCTGCGTTTTTCTAGCAAATGGCGGGAAATGTGCCACCCCAAGCTCAGATGCAAGTACCTGTAGCACAACCACAGCCCTCAGCTCGGTAATATGAAAAATTGATAAAATTTAGGGCCACCGAGTTTAAAGGCACTGTAGATCCACTGGAGGCAGAACAATGGTTGGAAAGAATGGAATGGGTTTTTAGGAAGCTGCAGTGTATTGAAGAATTAAAATTTGAATATTCAGTATCTCTTCTCCAAGGGGATGCATATGAATGGTGGAAGACAATGCCCCACAGCCTGGTAGAACCTTCAATCCTTACTTGGTCAGACTTTTTGAGGGAGTTTCGACAGAAATGGGTCCCCGATGCTTATGTGGATATGAAGTTGCAAGAATTCCTAAGTTTGAAATAAGGGGACAGAACCATAGCAGAATATGAGAGGGACTTCTCTCGACTGAGCCACTACGCTGGAAGCTTAGTCTCCATCCCCAGAGATAGATGTAAGAGATTTGAGTCCGGGTTAAGGCCAAATCTGAGAATGCAAGTTGTGGGTTTCCGACATCAGAATTTCGCTGAATTGATCTCACAGGCCTTGGAATTAGAAAAGATAAAATCAGAAGGGGCAGTGAAGAAGGGTACACAAGAGAAAGAGAAGACTGAAAAGACTACTGGACAAGCACTTGAGAGTGGTTCTGGAAAGAGGAAACAGTTTGGGGGATCCAACTCCCGTAGATCTGGCAGAGGCAGATTCTCTGGCCAAAGACCACCTCGGTCTGGTCAGCAGACCCAATAAGCACCCCGAAGAGCTCTATCAATACGGCAGTGTGAAACTTGTGGTAGAACACATAGTGGGGTTTGTTTCAAGGCCACCGGTGCATGTTTTAACTGTGGAGGGAGCTGACATTTCGCTAAGGATTGTACTAGTCCGCACCGGTCTAGACCTTCTGCTACATCTGAAGGATCAGCCCAAGTCTCTGCACCTAGAGGATCACAGCCAGCTGCTAGAGGTAGAGGCAGAGGTAGGGGTCCTAGTAACACTCCTGGGAGTCAAAGCACTGTTAACCAGCCAGTATCCAGTGGCGCACCAGTCAGAGTGTATACCATGCGTCAGAGGGAGGAAGTTGAAACATCAGACGTAGTAGCTGGTATTTTCTCCATCCTTGACCAAGATGTACATGTGTTATTTGATCCTGGCTCCACACATTCGTATGTTAATGCTAGTGTGATGTGTTCTACTGCTATCCACTGTGTACTGATGGATTATGATGTGCTAGTAACTAGTCCATTAGGCCAGGAGGTCAGGGTAAATAAATTATATAGGGATTGTCCTTTGGTGATCCAAGGACACACTTTTCTATCTGATTTGATTGAAATGCCCTTCAGAGATTATGATATTATCTTGGGCATGGATTGGTTAGCCAGGCATCATGCGATGATTGATCAGTAGATCAAGACGATCACTTTTGGTTTTCCTCAGTATGGTGATGTAGTAATACATGGGGAGATGCAGTTATTGCCTTCAAACATCATTTCAGCTGCACTGGCCAGAAAAATGATTAGGAAGGGGTGTGAGGCGTACTTGGCACATGTGGTAGACACCCAAGTGGATAGTCCAGCATTGAGGGACATCCCTACGGTATGTGATTTTTCGGATGTATTTCTTGTTGAATTGCCAGGATTACCTCCAGAAAGAGAGGTGCAGTTTGAGATTGATGTTATACCTGGTGTGGACCCAATCTCCATAACGCCATACAGAATGGCACCTGCAAAATTGAAGGAGTTGAAAGTGTAGTTGCAAGAGCTGCTTGATAAGGGCTTTATCCGCCCTAGTGTGTCACCTTGGGGAGCGCCAGTGTTGTTTGTGAAGAAGAAAGATGGCACTCTCCGGTTATGCATTGACTATCAGCAGTTGAATAAGGTGACAATAAAGAACAGATACCCATTGCCCCGTATTAATGACTTATTTGATCAGTTGAGGGGTGCAGCTGTGTTCTCCAAAATTGACTTGAGATCAGGTTATTATCAGCTGAAAGTACAAGAGTAGAGTATTTCTAAAACTGCCTTCAGAACCCGCTATGGCCATTATGAGTTCTTGGTCATGCCATTCGGGTTAACTAATGCTCCGGCTGCTTTTATGGATCTGATGAATACTATCTTCAAACCATACCTCAACCAGTTTGTTGTGGTATTTATTGATGATATATTGGTCTATTCGAGGAATGCAGAAGAGCATGATAGACATCTGTGGATTGTACTACAAACTTTAAGGGAGAAACAGCTATATGCCAAATTGTCGAAGTGTGAATTTTGGCTGAAAGAAATATCTTTCTTGGGGCATGTAGTATCTGAAGAGGGCATCAAGGTAGATCCTAGCAAGATAGAAGCTGTCCTTAATTGGAAGCCACCCAAAAATATCACAGAGATTCGCAGTTTTCTGGGGTTAGCTGGATACTACCGTCGATTTGTGAAGGGATTCTCCATGTTGGCATCTCCATTGACCAAGCTGCTTAGAAAGGATGTGAAATTTCAGTGGACGGACAAATGCCAGCAGAGTTTTGATGAATTGAAGAGATGTTTGACTGAGGCTCTAGTCCTGACTTTACCTACACCGGGTAAAGAATATACAGTTTATAGCGATGCTTCTCACAATGGGTTAGGTTGTGTGTTGATGCAAGATCGGAATGTGATTGCCTATGCATCATGCCAGCTAAAACCGCATGAGAGGAATTATCCGACACATGACTTGGAGCTTGCAACCATTGTGTTTGCTCTTAAGATCTGGAGGCACTATTTGTATGGGGAGAAATGTTACATCTACACAGATCATAAGAGTTTGAAGTATTTGGGCACTCAGAAAGAGTTGAATTTGAGACAGAGGAGATGGTTAGAGTTGATAAAAGACTATGATTGTCTGATAGACTATCAGCCAGGAAAAGCGAATGTTGTGGCTGACGCCTTAAATCGTAAAACTATAGCAAGTCTACAGGTTACTCCTTTGTCTTTGGTGCATGAGTTAAGATCGTTGCATGCCAGCTTAGAGATTAATGATGATGGACAGACAGCAGTTGCATGGAATATACAGCCAGTGTTGATTGATCAGATCATAATGGCTGTTCAGAGTGATGAAAGGTATCAGAAGCTATTGGAAGAAGTTAGACAGGGCAAGAAACCAGAGTTTTCAATCAGAGATGATGGTCTATTGCTACACCAAGGTAGAGTATGTGTTCCTAATGATGTTGATTTGAGACAGATCATTTTGAAGGAAGCACATGAGTCTCCTTTTGCCATGCACCCTAGTGGTACAAAAATGTATAGAGGGCTAAAGGAGCGTTACTGGTGGATGGGTATGAAAAGAGATGTGGCAGAATTAGATGTGGTAAAATTTGTTTCCAAATGCCTAACTTGTCAGCAAGTGAAGGCAGAGCATCAAGTACCCACTGGGTTGTTACATCCACTACCAGTGCCAGAATGGAAATGGGAGAGAATAACTATGGACTTTGTGATGGGACTTCCAAGGACACAGAAGAGTCATGATGCAGTATGGGTCATTATTGACATACTAACCAAGTCTTCTCATTTTCTGCCAGTCCGAATGGACTACAGTTTAGACAGATTGGCCAGGTTGTACATCGATGAGATTGTGAGACTGCATGGAGTGCCAGTATCCATCGTATCAGACAGAGATTCTAGGTTCACTTCTAGATTCTGGGGTAGTCTTCAGAGAGCCCTAGGAACTAGATTGAACTTTAGTATCAGATTCCACCCACGCATGCATGGCCACCGAGAGGGTAATTCAGATCTTGGAGGACATGCTACGGGCTTGTGTGATTGAGTTTGAGGGCAGTTGGGACATACACTTGCCTTTGATTGAGTTGGCTTATAACAACAGCTACCAATCAAGCATTGGGATGCCTCCATATGAAGCTTTGTATAGCAGAAAATGCAGAACCCCGTTGTTTTGGGATGACGTGGGTGAAAGAAAGATGATTGGACCCGAAATTGTTCAGCAAACTGAAGAGAAAATCAGAGTGATCAGAGATCGACTTAAGACTGCATCAGACCGTCAGAAGTCCTACATTGATCTGAAGAGAAGGGATATTGAGTATGCAGTGGGTGAGAAAGTTTTCCTCAAGGTTTCTCCTTGGAAGAGAATTATGAGATTCGGCAGAAAAGGGAAACTGAGTCCTCACTTCATTGGGCCATATGAGGTTCTGGAAAGAGTGGGTCCTTTGGCATATCGGTTGGCACTACCTCCAGAGTTGGAGAAGATACATAACGTCTTCCATGTATCTATGTTGAGGAGGTATCGATTAGACCCATCTCATGTACTACCAATAGAAAAAATTGAAGTGAATCCAGACCTCACATATGAAGAAAAACCCATAGAGATTCTAGCCTGTGAGGTGAAGCAGCTACGGAACAAGCAGATACAATTGGTAAAAGTGCTGTGGAACCATCATTCGGGCCAGGAGGCTACTTGGGAATGAGAGGAGGACATGAGGAGACAACACCCACAGCTGTTCAGAGATTAATACCAGGTAAAATTTTGAGATGAAATTTATTTAAGAGGGGGAGAATTATAACACACCCGTTTGCATAGCCTGGTAGATCTCACTGTTTCGGTGACCGGTGTCGGTCCTGACAATTAAGGGGATTAGAACCACACTTAAGACAACTAAAGAAGCCATAAATACAAATAATTAGTAATTGCCAATTAGTTAAGTATAAATAAGAAAAACAGAACATAAGAGGTTAAACGATCCGAGAGTCATAACGATGGGTGACCGTCTCGGGAACAACTGCGAAGCCATTTTAAACTCAAATTTTGAACTGTAAAATGTGACGTTGCGGTCCTTAGGACCATTACGAACACAGTGGAAAAGAGAAAATCACGAAAAAGAACTATTAAGCCAGTCAAATAATTAGGTCAGGGAGCCAGAAGAAATACTGAATTATTTGCAAACCGGGATGAAGCGGCGAGGGGCAATTTGGTCAATTAACCCCGAGAGCTGACTCCTGACCTAACTGTCAAATAAAATCGGAGAAAAGAAAATTTCGAAATCGGGAATTAAATTAAAGAACTAATAAAAAAATAAATAGAAAAAAAAAGAAAAAATGGAAAAGTCAAAAAGTGATGACATCATGCATGACCTCATGCATGATGCCATAAAAAAATAATACCTAATATATTTACTTAATTAGATTTTTGGGTCTTTCATAAGTAAATAAAAGAAAAGAAAAAAAAATAAACAAAAGTCCTTCTTCTTCCCAAAGTGGACGTCTCCCATTTCTCTCTCCCTCACCATAGTTAAACCTCCATTAAAGCTTGCTTCAAGCTTTGAAATCACCATTAAACCTGAAATCCTTCCATACTTGCTTCACAAAAACTTGATTTAGTCACTTGAGAAGAAGCTTGGTCATCAAAGAAAGAAGAAAAGAAGAAAAGAATAGGGAAATTAGAGAATTCAAATTCAAGTGAGGTAAGCACATCAATTTAAAAGTTTGAGATTTAATTGTTGTGTTTTTAGCTTGAATTAGCTTGTAATATGCTTAAAATGAAAAGAAAAAAATTTTGAGGGACCATTACTGAATTTTGGCCAGCAAGAGGGGGAGGGTGATTTGCATGATTTGAATGGGTTGAATGGGTATATAAACCTTAGTTAGTTGAATGACTATGGTTAAAGTCATGGAATCAAGTAAATGCAACAAATGACATGAATTAGGGTTTTGGACATTAGGGTTTAGAGACCAAAAATGTGAAAAACTTATAAATGGTGTCTTTGACCTAATGTGAAGTGAGAAATGGTCATTTTTGACCTAATTAAGTGTGTTAGAAGTGTTGGAATTAATGTCAAATTCGGAGGGAGTGTGGTCATGTTGCTGCAGCATGACCAAGTCAACTTTGAGGGACCAAAAATGAAATTTTACAAGTCCAATTGGTATGAGACCAATTGGGAATGAAAATAGGCACTAAATGACACAATTTTCATTTAGGAAGCATGCTCAAAAAGTGACTAAAACCTAGTGAACAAATTGACCAAAGTTGGAAAATTACAGGCTGCCCTGCACAAACTGACCAAATGAATACTGTTTGTTCATTTGGTCGTAACTCGAGCTAGGCAGGTCAAAATGACCTGAAATTTTACCAGTGGTTAGACGAGATACAGACCTAAAACTTTCTTGAAGAATACAAACCCAAATTATGCCATTAACCCAATCAAATTACTGAGAAAATTTGAATCGCTGAACCTGCAGAACTGCAGATTTACCATATGAACAGTAAAGTTTCAATGGCTATAACTCTCTCTAGAAAACTCCAATTTAGGTGATTCTTGAACCGATGGAAACCTAAGGCATAGTAGAACATTTCATATGAAGAAAATTAGACCAAATTATAGACTTAACTTGATCAAATTGCTTAATGAAGTTGGATCAATAATTTGCCAGAACTCAAATCTGCAGCATGAACAGTAACCGTAATTTGGATATAACTTGAGCTACAAAACTCAATTGGAGTGATTCAAAAAGGAGAATAAACTTAAAACAACAGGGAACATTTTCTATGAAGGAAGTTTTGCCAAATTCCAACAGAAAAGTGACCAATGGAACAGTGTAACCTTAGACACCAAAACTGAAAATTTGACAATTTTGCCTAAAAGACCTAAGTTTTGAGAAAATGACCAAAACCAATAAGTTTGGTGACCAAAATGTGGTATGTGGGTGAAGTTGGAATTCCCATACCTATTAAGCCTTAGAAAGTCAACAATTTGACTTGAATAGTGTAGTGAATAGTAACCCAAAACATAAAAATTTCAAGAACGTCGAGTTTAGCACATTAGAGATAGATAAAAGTGAAGTTAAATTTATTTTTAGGTTTATGCTAAGTTATGGTACTCAAACACTGTGAAATTGTGTGTTTCAGCTGAAAAAGACTTGGAAGCTCTGAGAGACTGAGTCAAGGCCTAGAGGTGACTCACGTCAGGTTTGTGCACAATAAACCTTATTTGAGCCTTTTGTCATTGAAAAATTGATTTAGTGTGATTTATGAAAATTTTAAGTTAATTATGAATTGTGTTGCCATCTTGTGAATGAAATTATGACTTTGGAAATTTATTGGATTTCTCACGAATCATTTGAATAAAATGTTTGAAATTGATTTTTGATTCACACTTAGCATGACAGTATCTTATTATTCCTCCTCCAATTATGGGGTGAGATCGTTATCTTTCCTCCCTCTCAGGTTTACTAGTTGAGGTTGTAGATCGGATGAGTACTCATTAGCTAGCTAGCCACCTCCCTCATTGATTTCGATTAGTGGGGTTGTAGATTGCTTTGTCGTGGTGTACAACGCGGCATTGATATGAAATTTTGTGTCATGACTTTAGTTGTGTATGAATTGGCAACACTGTGTTCTTAAATTATTTGACTAAATTGTGTTATTATGAGCTTTGATAATTTGTGAAATGTGATTGAGAAATATTTAAATTGTGTTTTGGCAATGAATGATTTATGTATTGTATTTCAAATTTTTATTGTGCACCACTGAGTATTTTTATACTCAGCGATAGCTTGTTTTGCTGTCGCAGATAAGAGCAAGGAGAAAGCAGCAGAGTGAGCTGCTATCGATATTGAAGACTTCATTGACCTTTTCTATACGGGTATTGTTTTATACCCTTGTAGTTATTTTGATGTAAATACTGTAATGTCATAAGTATCAATATAAAGTGAGCAGTTGTATAATAAGTTGTAATAATATTATTTTTGGAACTTCTTTTTTGTAAATTAATATTTGTAGTTTGTGAATTTCATACTTTATGCACTGTGAATGAAGTTATTAAATATTTTGAGATGATAATGTCACAGCTTAACCCTCCGTAAGGCATAACATGATCCCGTAGAATACTTAATGAACTACCGAACTTCACCTACCGATAACTCATTAAGTACCCTACAAGGGATTTTAAAACAATTTTCTTACATTTTGGAAGTGGTGCGCATTTTGGTAGGAATTAAAAACCATTTATTCAACGTTTAAATACTAGTAAAAATTTTTGTCCATTTTAATTTTGCCGCAAATTTTATAAAAATTTTGACAGAGTTCCCTCTGTATTTTGAGAAACCAGTTCTTCAAATACCTATAAAAAGCACTCCCAAAAATGTTTCACATCTCCCAACCTCCAATAATTCACAATTCAACTCAAATCAATTCATTCCAAAACAGTTCCACAATCCAAATCAAATTTGTCAACTCAGAATATTTAATAATTTCATTCACAAAACATAAAGCAGGAAATTCATATGTACAAATATTAAATTTACAGAAACAAACCCAAAATAATATTATTACAATTTATTTACAATCGCCGACTTTATATTGATACATACAACATTTCCATATTTACATCAAAATTTATCTACAAGGGCATAAAATAATACCCGCATAAAAGATCAATGTAATCCTCGATTTAATCGCAGCTCACTCTCGCTTTTTCCTTGCTCTTATCTCATGACAAAGAAAATAAGCCATCGAGTATAAAAATACTCAGTGATGCACAATAAAAATTTAAAATGCAATAAATAAATCATTCATTACCAAATACAATTCAAATGTTTCTCAATCACATTTCAATAATGATCAAAGTTCATAATAACACCATTTTGTCAAATAATCTATTAAACACAGTTAAGTCAAACAATTTCATAAACACAGTGTTGCCAAGTTATACACAACTTAAGTCATGACACAAAATTTCCGATCAATGCCGTGTTGTACACCACGACAAAGCAATCTACAACCCCATTAATCGAAATCAATGAGGGAGGTGGCTAGCTAGCTAATGAGTACTCATCCGATCTACAACCTCAACTGGCAAGCCAGAGAGGGAGGAAAATAAACGATCTCAACCCCATAAATGGAGGAGGAATAATAAGCAACTGTCATGCTAAGTGTGAATCAAAAATCCATTTCAAACATTTCATTCAAATATTGCATACAAAAATCAAATCAATTTCCAAGTTACAATTTGATCACAAGGTGGCAACACAAAAGTTCATAAATTCATAATGCGTGCTAAATCAATTTTTCAAGAGTAAAATGCTTAAATAGGGTTTATTGTGCACAAACCTCGCATTTAGTCGCTGTTGGCCTTGACTCGACTCTGGTTCTGTCCCGGTATTCTTTTCCACTGAAACACGAAATTTTACAATGTTTCAGTACTAGAACTTAAAATAAACCCAAAATAAACTTAGCTTCACATTTACCTAGCTCTAACGTGTTAAATTCGACGTTCTCGAGATTTTGTGTTTCGGGTTACTATTCACTGCACTATTCAAGTCAAATAGTTGACTTTCTAAGGCTTAATAGGTATGGGAACTTCAACTTCACCCACATACCACATTTTGGTCATTAAACTTGTTGGTTTTGGTCATTTTCTCAAAACTTAGGTCATTTTGGCAAAATTGCCAATTTTTGGTTTTGGTGCTCCGAAGTTGCACTGTTTCATTGGTCAATCTACTGTTGGAATTTGATAAAACTTCCTTCATAGAAAATGTTCTTTATTGTCTTAAGTTTATTCTCATTTTTGGATCACCTCAATCGGAGTTTTGTAGCTCAAGTTATAGCCAAAATAAGTTTCGCTCACGCAATCGCTCATGCCGAGATTTTGGGTTACGCAGATTTTGATCCAACTTTGGTCAGTAATTTGGTCAAGTTAAGTTCATCATTTGGTCTCACTTTCTTCATATGAAATGTTCTACTATGTCTTATGTTTCCATCGGTTTAAGAATCGCCTAAATCCGAGTTTTCTAGAGAGTGTTATAGCCATCCAAACATTACTGCTCAAATGAAAATCTGCAGAGTTGCAGGTTTGATAACTCAACTTTGCTCAATAATTTGAATGGCTTAATGGCATAATTTGGGGTGATGTTCTTCATGAAAGTTTTAGATCTATATCTCCTCTAACCCCTGGCCAAATTTCAGGTCAATTTGACCTGTCTAACTAGAGTTGTGACCAAATGAACAGTTACTATTCATTTTGTCAGTTTAGTGCAGTGGCAGCCTACTCTCATTTCACTTTGGTCAATTGTTTCACCAAGTTTTGGTCAGTTTTTGGCCATGGTTCCTTAATGAAAATTGTGCTATTTTATGTCTATTTTCATCTCCAATTGGTGGCATATCAATTGGGCTTGTAAAATTTGAGTTTTGGTCCTTCAAAGTGGGTTTGGTCATGCTGCCAGCAGCATGACCATTGGACCTACGAATTTAGTTTTCATTCCAACAATTCCCACACATCTCTTTTGGTCATTATTGACCATTTTTCATCTCATAATAGACCAAAGTCATCATTTAAGTATTTCTCCAAAATTTGCCTCAAAACCATAGGTCTCCAAACCCTAATTACACTAAGATGTTGCATTTATTCCCATTTATGCATTTCCAACTTACTACCATTCTCATGCAAGCTCACTAACACATTTAATTCATTCAAAATACATCAAACTCTCCCACATCCATGGCTGGATGAAATTCCCTTTGGTCCTCTACAATTGTTTTCTTTTGATTTTAATTAAATTTCTAGATTACTTAAACCACAAAGATAACCAATAAACTAGAATTTGCAATTTAGATTGCTTACCTCACTTGAAATTCCTCTTCCTCAATTTTCTTCTTTTTTTTTTTTTTTTCCTTTCCTAATCTTGCTCAAACTTCCCTTCAAGTGAAATCAACAAGGTTTAAGGTTGGTAAATAAATTTTCTAGGTTGGGATTTAGGGTTCTTCAAGCTCAAAATGAGCTTTAATGGTGGTATTTAAGTGAGAGAGATTTGGGAGAGGGAAGGGAGGCGGCAAAAGGGAAGAAGAAGAAGTGATTTTTGTTTTTTTTTTTTCTTTTCTTTTCTTTATTTAATTTAGTTATGGAAGACCACAAATTTTCCAATTTAATAAAATAATTTAATTAATCTTTTATGACATCATCTTTGACTTTTCTAACTTCTTTCTTTTCTTTTTTTTTCTATTTATTTTTTTTTTCTATTAGTTCTTTAATTTAATTCTCGATTCCAAAATTTTCTTTTCTCCAATTTTATTTGTGATTAGGTCGAGTCGACTCTCGGGTTCAATTGACCAAATCGCCCCTCGGTTCATCAGGTTTGCAAATAATCCAATATTTCTTCGGCTCCACGACCTAATTATTTGACTAGCTTAACAGTTCTTTTCATGATTTTCTCTTTTCCACTGTGTTCATGAGGGTCCTAAGGACGCAGCGTCACTTTTTACGGTTCAAAATTTGAGTTTAAAACGACTTAGCAGTCATTCCCGAGGAGGTCACTCATCACTGTGACTCTCGGCTCGTTTAACCTCTTATGTTCTGTTTTCTTTTTATAGTTAACTAATTAATCATTACTAATTATTTTTGTTTATGGCTTCTCAAATTGTCTTAAGTGTGGCCCTAATCCCATTAATCGTCAGGATGACACGGTCAGGAGCGATGAAATCTACTGAGCTATGCAACGGGGGTATTACAATTCTCCCCCCCTTAAATAAGTTTCGTCTCGAAATTTTTACCTGGTATCAATCTCTGAACAGCTGTGGGTGTTGTCTCCTCATGTCCTCCTGTCGTTCCCAAGTAGCCTCTTGGCCCGAATGATGGTTCCACAACACTTTTTCCAACGGTATCTGCTTATTCTGTACCTGCTTCACATCATAAGCCAGAATCTTTATGGGTTCTTCTTCATATGTAAGGTCTGGATTCACTTCTATTTCTTCTACTGGTAGTACATGAGATGGATCTGATCGGTACCTCCTCAACATAGACACATGGAAGATATTATGTATCTTCTCCAACTCTGGAGGTAGTGCCAACCGATATGCCAAAGGACCCACTCTTTCCAGAACCTCATATGGCCCGATAAAACGAGGACTTAGTTTCCCCTTTCTGCCGAATCTCATAATCCTCTTCCAAGGAGAAACTTGAGGAAAACTTTCTCACCCACTGCATACTCAATATCTCTTCTTTTCAAATCAACATAGGACTTTTGACGGTCTGATGCATTTTTAAGTCGGTCTCTGATCACCTTGATTTTCTCTTCAGTCTGTTGAACAATTTCGGGTCCAATCATTTTTCTTTCACCCACGTCATCCCAACACAACGGGGTTCTACATTTCCTGCCATACAAAAGCTCATATGGAGGGCATCCCAATGCTTGATTGGTAGCTGTTGTTGTAAGCAAACTCAATCAAAGGCAAGTGTGTATCCCAACTACCCTCAAACTCAATCACACAAGCCCGTAGCATGTCCTCCAAGATCTGAATTAACCTCTCAGACTGGCCATCTGTCTGTGGGTGGAATGCAGTACTGAAGTTCAATCTAGTTCCTAGGGCTCTCTGAAGACTACCCCAGAATCTAGAAGTGAACCTAGGATCTCTGTCTGATACAATGGATACTGGCACTCCATGCAGTCTCACAATCTCATAAATGTACAACTTGCCAATCTGTCTAAGCGTAGTCCATCGGATGGCGAGAAAATGAGCGGACTTAGTCGGTCACGACAATGATCCATCTTGCATCATGACTCTTACGTGTCCGGAAGTCCCATTACAAAATCCATTGTTATTCTTTCCCATTTCCATTAAGCCTGGTAGTGGATGTAACAACCAGTGGGTACTTGATGCTCTGCCTTTACTTGGCGACAAGTTAGGCATTTGGACACAAACTCGCCACATCTCTCTTCATACCCATCCACGGTAATGCTCCTTTAGCCCCTATACATTTTTGTACCACTGTGGTGCATGGCAAAGGAGACTCATGTGCTTCCTTCAAAATGATCTGTCTCAAATCAACATCATTAGGAACACACAATCTACCCTAGTGTAGCAGTAAACCATCATCTCTGATTGAGAACTCTGGTTTCTTGCCCTGTCGGACTTCTTCTAACGACCGATACCTTTCATCATTACGAGCGACCATTACGATCGATCAATCAACACTTGTACATGCCATGCAACTGCTGTCTGCCCATCATCATTAATCTCTAAACTGGCATGTAATAACCTTAACTCATGTACCAAAGACAAAGGAGTAACCCGTAGACTTGCCATAGTCTTGCGACTTAGGGCGTCAGCCACAACATTAGCTTTCCCTGGGTGATAGTCTATCAGACAATCATAGTCTTTTATCAACTCTAACCATCTCCTCTGTCTCAAATTCAACTCTTTCTGGGTGACCAAATAATTCAAACTCTAAAGATCAGTGTAGATGTAACATTTCTCAACATAAAAAAAATGTCTCCAGATCATAAGAGCAAACACAATGGCTGCAAGCTCCAAATCATGTGTCGGATAATTCCTCTCATGCGGTTTTAGCTGGCGTGATGCATAGGCAATGACATTTCGATCTTGCATCAACACACAACCTAACCCATTATGAGAAGCATCAGAAATGATATATTCTTTACCTGGTGTGGGTAAAGTCAGGACTGGAGCCTCTGTCAAACATCTCTTCAATTCATCAAAACTTTGCTGGCATTTGTCTGTCCACTGAAATTTCACATCCTTTCTAAGTAGCTTGGTCAATGGAGATGCCAACATGGAGAATCCCTTCACAAATCGACGGTAGTATCCAGCTAAACCCAGAAAACTATGAATCTCTGTGACATTTCTGGGTGGCCTCCAATTAAGGACAACTTCAATCTTACTTGGATCTACCTTAATGCCCTCTTCTAATACTACATGCCCCAAAAAGGATATTTTCTTCAGCCAAAATTCACACTTCGACAATTTGGCATATAGTTGTTTCTCCCTCAAAGTCTGTAGTACAATCTGCAGATGTCTATCATGCTCTTCTGCAGTCCTTAAATAGACCAATATATCATCTATGAATACCACAACAAACTGGTCGAGGTATGGTCTGAAGATAGTGTTCATCAGATCCATAAAAGCAGCCGGAGCATTAGTTAACCCGAATGGCATGACCAAGAACTCATAATGGCCATAGCGGGTTACAAGGCGATTTAGAAATACTCTGCTCTTGTACTTTCAGCTGATAATAACCTGATCTCAGGTCAATTTTGGAGAACACAGCTGCACCCCTCAACTGATCAAATAAGTCATCAATGCGGGGCAATGGGTATCTATTCTTTATTGTCACCTTATTCAACTGTCGATAGTCAATACACAAACGGAGAGTGCCATCTTTCTTCTTTACAAACAACACTGGCGCTCCCCAAGGTGACACACTAGGGCGGATAAAGCCCTTGTCAAGCAATTCTTGCAATTGCACTTTCAATTCTTTCAATTATGCTGGTGCCATTTTGTATGGTGTTATGGAGATTGGGTCCACACCAGGCATAACATCAATTTCAAACTGCACTTCTCTTTCTGGAGGTAATCCTGGCAATTCTTCAGGAAATACATCCGGAAAGTCACATACAGTAGGAATGTCCTTCAGTGCTGGACTCCCCACTTGGGTGTCTATCACATGTGCCAAGTACGCCTCACACCCTTTTCTAATCATTTTTCTGGCCAGTGCAGCTGAAATGATGTTTGAAGGTAATAACTGTCTCTCCCCATGTATTACTACATCACCATACTGAGGGAGACCAAAAGTGACTGTCTTCAGTCTACAGTCAATCATGGCGTGATGCCTGGCTAACCAATCCATGCCCAAGATAATGTCATAATCTTTGAAGGGCATTTCAATTAAGTCCGACAGGAAAATATGTCCTTGGATCACCAAAGGACAATCTCTATATAGCCTATTTACCCTGACCTCCTGGCCTAATGGACTAGTTACTAGCACATCATAGTCCATTGGTACACACTGAATAGCAGTAGGACACATCACACTAGCACTAACATACGAATGTGTGGAGCCAGGATCAAATAACACATACACATCTTGGTCAAGGATGGAGAAAATACCAGCTACAACATCTGATGTTTCAGCCTCTTCCCTCTGACGCATGGTATACACTCCGGTGCCATCGATGATCTTGACGTTAACAGTGCTCTGACTTCCAGGAGTGCTACCAGGACCCCTACCTCTGCCTCTACCTCTAGCAACTGACTGTGACCCTCTAGGTGCAGAGACTTGTGCTGATCCTTCAGATGTAGTAAAAGATCTAGACCGGTGCGGACTAGTGCAATCCTTAGCGAAATGTCTGCTTCCTCCACAATTAAAGCATGCACCAGTAGCCTTGAAACAAACCCCACCATGAGTTCTACCACACGTTTCACACTGCCGGACCGATAGAGATCCTCGTGAAGCTTGTGGGGTCGGCTGACCAGACCGGGGTGGTCTTTGGCCAGAAAATCTGCCTCTGCCTCTACGGGAGCTAGATCCCCCAAACTGTTTCCTCTTGCCAGAACCACTTTCAGATGTTTGCCCACTAGTCTTTTCAGTCTTCTCTTTTTCTTGTGAACCTTTCTTCACTGCCCCTTCAGATTCTATCCTTTCTAATTCCAAGGCTTGTGAGATCAATTCAGCAAAATTCTGATGTCTGAAACCCACAACTTGCATTCTCAGACTCTGCCTTAGCCCGGACTCAAACCTCTTGCATCTGTCTCTGGGGGTGGAGACTAAGCTTCCAGCATAGTGGCTTAGCCTTGAGAAATCTCTCTCATATTCTGCTACAGTTCGGTTCCCTTGTTTCAAACTCAAGAATTCTTGCAACTTCATGTCCACATATGCATCGGGAACCCATTTCAGTCGGAACTCCCTCAAAAAGTCTGTCCATGTCAGCACAGGTGGCTCAACCAGGCTATGGGGGATGGTCTTCCACCATTCAAACGCATCCCCTTGCAACAAGGAAACAGAATACTCAAACTTCAATTCTTCTGTACACTGCAGCTTCCTGAAAACTCGTTCCATTCTTTCCAACCACTGTTCTGCCTCCAGTGGATCCACAGTGCCTTTAAACTCAGTGGCCCCAAATTTCATCAATTTTTCATACTGCCGAGCTGAGGGCTGTGGTTGGGCTACAGGTATTGGCATCTGAGCTTGGGGCGGCACATTACCCGCCATTTGCTGAAAGAAGGCAGCCATCTGCTGCAAAAATTGAGCAGAAAACTACGGTGCTGGAGCAGGAGCTGGAGTGGCTGACCCACTCACATTCTGGAGTGCTGGGGCTTCCCCTTGAACCTCAGCCTCTACAGATTGTTCTTCGGAATGATCTCCTCCTTCCATTCCGTTTTCCCCAAATTTCTACTTCCTGAGATCAAACACAAGGAGGTTGACCTCCGTTAGTGCATATTTATGATGTAAATACGTCATATGTATCAATTAAAGACACTTGAGCAGTTGTACTTATCAATAAAATATTCATACACATAGTCAAAATTTATTGAAAAACCATGCTCTGATACCACTAAAACATGTCACACCTTACCCCTCCGTAAGGCATAACATGATCCCGTAGAATACTTAATGAACTACCGAACTTCATCTACCGATAACTCATTAAGTACCCTACAAGGGATTTTTAAAACAATTTTCTTACATTTTGGAAGTGGTGAGCATTTTGGTAGGAATTAAAAACCATTTATTCAACGTTTAAATACTAGTAAAAATTTTTGTCCATTTTAATTTTGCATAAATTTTATAAAAATTTTGTGAGTTTCCTCTGTATTTTGAGAAACCAGTTCTTCAAATACATAAAAGCACTCCCAAAAATGTTTCACATCTCCCAACCTCCAATAATTCACAATTCAACTCAAATCAATTCATTCCAAAACAGTTCCACAATCCAAATCAAATTTGTCAACTCAGAATATTTAATAATTTCATTCACAAAACATAAAGCAGGAAATTCATATGTACAAATATTAAATTTACAGAAACAAACCCAAAATAATATTATTACAATTTATTTACAACTGCTCGACTTTATATTGATACATACAACATTTCCATATTTACATCAAAATTTATCTACAAGGGCATAAAATAATACCCGTACAAAAGATCAATGTAATCCTCGATTTAATCGCAGCTCACTCTGCTGCTTTTTCCTTGCTCTTATCTGCGACAGCAAAATAAGCCATCGCTGAGTATAAAAATACTCAGTGGTGCACAATAAAAATTTAAAATGCAATAAATAAATCATTCATTGCCAAATACAATTCAAATGTTTCTCAATCACATTTCAATAATGATCAAAGTTCATAATAACACCATTTTGTCAAATAATCTATTAAACACAGTTTAATCAAACAATTTCATAAACACAGTGTTGTCAAGTCATACACAACTTAAGTCACGACACAAAATTTCCGATCAATGCCGTGTTGTACACCATGACAAAGCAATCTACAACCCCATTAATCGAAATCAATGAGGGAGGTGGCTAGCTAGCTAATGAGTACTCATCCGATCTACAACCTCAACTGGCAAGCCAGAGAGGGAGGAAAATAAACGATCTCAACCCCATAAATGGAGGAGGAATAATAAGTAACTGTCATGCTAAGTGTGAATCAAAAATCCATTTCAAACATTTCATTCAAATATTGCATACAAAAATCAAATCAATTTCCAAGTTACAATTTGATCACAAGGTGGCAACACAAAAGTTCATAAATTCATAATGCGTGCTAAATCAATTTTTCAAGAGTAAAATGCTTAAATAGGGTTTATTGTGCACAAACCTCAGACGAGTCGCCTGTTGGCCTTGACTCGACTCCTCGGGTTCTGTCCCGGTATTCTTTTCCACTGAAACACGAAATTTTACAATGTTTCAGTACTAGAACTTAAAATAAACCCAAAATAAACTTAGCTTCACATTTACCTAGCTCTAACGTGTTAAATTCGACGTTCTCGAAATTTTGTGTTTCGGGTTACTATTCACTGCACTATTCAAGTCAAATAGTTGACTTTCTAAGGCTTAATAGGTATGGGAACTCCAACTTCACCCACATACCACATTTTGGTCATTAAACTTGTTGGTTTTGGTCATTTTCTCAAAACTTAGGTCATTTTGGCAAAATTGCCAATTTTCGGTTTTGGTGCTCCGAAGTTGCACTGTTTCATTGGTCGATCTACTGTTGGAATTTGACAAAACTTCCTTCATAGAAAATGTTCTTTATTGTCTTAAGTGTATTCTCATTTTTGGATCACCTCAATCGGAGTTTTGTAGCTCAAGTTATGGCCAAAATAAGTTTACTGTTCACGTGCACTGTTCATGCTGAGATTTTGGGTTCTGGCAGATTTTGATCCAACTTTGGTCAGTAATTTGGTCAAGTTAAGTTCATCATTTGGTCTCACTTTCTTCATATGAAATGTTCTACTATGTCTTATGTTTCCATCGGTTTAAGAATCGCCTAAATCCGAGTTTTCTAGAGAGTGTTATAGCCATCCAAACATTACTGCTCAAATGAAAATCTGCAGAGTTGCAGGTTTGATAACTCAACTTTGCTCAATAATTTGAATGGCTTAATGGCATAATTTGGGGTGATGTTCTTCATGAAAGTTTTAGATCTATATCTCCTCTAACCCCTGGCCAAATTTCAGGTCAATTTGACCTGTCTAACTCGAGTTGTGACTAAATTAACACTGTTCATTTAGTCAGTTTAGTGCAGTGGCAGCCTACTCTCATTTCACTTTGGTCAATTGTTTCACCAAGTTTTGGTCAGTTTTTGGCCATGGTTCCTTAATGAAAATTGTGCTATTTTATGTCTATTTTCATCTCCAATTGGTGGCATATCAATTGGGCTTGTAAAATTTGAGTTTTGGTCCTTCAAAGTGGGTTTGGTCATGTTGCCAGCAGCATGACCATTGGACCTACGAATTTAGTTTTCATTCCAACAATTCCCACACATCTCTTTTGGTCATTATTGACCATTTTTCATCTCATAATAGAACAAAGTCATCATTTAAGCATTTCTCCAAAATTTTCCTCAAAACCCTAGGTCTCCAAACCCTAATTACACTAAGATGTTGCATTTATTCCCATTTATGCATTTCCAACTTACTACCATTCTCATGCAAGCTTACTAACACATTTAATTCATTCAAAATACATCAAACTCTCCCACATACATGGCTGGCTGAAATTCCCTTTGGTCCTCTACAATTGTTTTCTTTTGATTTTAATTAAATTTCTAGATTACTTAAACCACAAAGATAACCAATAAACTAGAATTTGCAATTTAGATTGCTTACCTCACTTGAAATTCCTCTTCCTCAATTTTCTTCTTTTTTTTTTTTCCTTTCCTAATCTTGCTCAAACTTCCCTTCAAGTGAAATCAACAAGGTTTAAGGTTGGTAAATAAATTTTCTAGGTTGGGATTTAGGGTTCTTCAAGCTCAAAATGAGCTTTAATGGTGGTATTTAATTGAGAGAGATTTGGGAGAGGGAAGGGAGGCGGCAAAAGGGAAGAAGAAGAAGTGATTTTTGTTTTTTTTTATTTATTTTCTTTTCTTTATTTAATTTAGTTATGGAAGACCACAAATTTTTCAATTTAATAAAATAATTTAATTAATCTTTTATGACATCATCTTTGACTTTTCTAACTTCTTTCTTTTCTTTTTTTTTTCTATTTATTTTTTTTCTATTAGTTCTTTAATTTAATTCTCGATTCCAAAATTTTCTTTTCTCCGATTTTATTTGACAGTTAGGTCAGGAGTTAGCTCTCGGGGTCAATTGACCAAATCGCCTCATTTGGTTCATCCGGTTTGCAAATAATCCAATATTTTTCCGCTCCTGACCTAATTATTTGACCGCTTAACAGTTCTTTTTCGTGATTTTCTCTTTTCCATTGTGTTCATAAGGGTCCTAAGGACCATGGCGTCACTTTTACGGTTCAAAATTTGAGTTTAAAACGACTTGTGATCGTTCGAGGAAGGTCACTCATCGCTGTGACTCTCGGCTCGTTTAACCTCTTATGTTCTGTTTTTCTTTTTTATAGTTAACTAATTAAACATTACTAATTATTTGTGTTTATGGCTTCTCAAATTGTCTTAAGTGTGGCCCTAATCCCATTAATCATCCGGACCGACACCGGTCACCGGAACAATGAAATCTACTAGGCTATGCAACGGGGGTATTACAGATAAACTTTGATTGGATTGTGGAATTATTTTTGAAGTGGATTAAATTGAGTGACTTGAAATTATTTAGTGGTTGGGAGTTGTGAAAAATTTTTGGAAGTGTTTTTCTCAGGTATTTGAAGAACTGTTTTCTCCAAATACAAACGAAACTCTGTCAAAATTCTTATAAAATTTGCGGTAAAATTAAAATGGACAAAAATTTTTACTAGTTTATAAGCTTTGAATAAATGATTTTAATTCCTACCAAAATGCTCACCACTTCCAAAATGCAAGAAAATAGTTTTAAAATTCCTTGTAGTGTACTTAATGAATTATCGGTAGGTGAAGTTCGGTAGTTCATTAGGTATTCTACGGGATCATGTTATGTCTTACAGAGGGGTAAGGTGTGACAATAACAACATCTTACACCACCATAAACAAGTAAAAACAAGCTACATATACTGAATTTCCATGGCTGCCAAAATGTACATCTCCATTAAAACATCAAACTTCAAAAATTCTTCCATAAATCAACTAACCACACCCTTGGTTACACTTTTAATGAAACAAGAATTGAAAACACTCACTTACCTCTTTTGAAGTTCTTCAAAACCTCATCGAAACTTAAATTTCTTGCTCCTAGTATGCTACCCAAGGTATAGAGGTCAAGTTTAATAAAGAAAGCTAGTGTAAAGGGTGGCTAAATCATGGTGAACTTGAGCTTGGAGTGTGGATGGCCATGGAGGACTCCCATGGAGTTTTGGCTGGTTCTCTTCCTAAGGTTGAAGATGAGTGTTGAACCTCCCAAGTGTCCCTTGAGGTGTCCAAATGCTGAAGTTAGTGGAGCACTATTAAACATTTAAATGGTTATTTATTTAGTTTCCAATTTTTGCACATTTTCCTCCTATCTTTTGCTATTCAGATTATGTACCACCATTTAATTTTTTCATGACATTTTCCAAGTGTAATATCATTTATTTTTAATGGACATTTAGGTCAAAAGGCAACTCGGGATGTCAAATGACCACAATGCCCCTATTCGGGTTGCATTCCTGATTTTTCGGTAACACTAAGTTTTATCGTTTTCTCGATTTCTCGTTTTTCTTTGTACTAATTAATTAATTTTTCTTTGTTATTTCTAATGATATTTATACATCAATAGATGTTTATTTAAGTCTTAAAAATATTTTTCAGGGTTTCCCGCGGTCCAGGGCTAGTCGACGGTCCACGCCGCAACTTCCTGGTGCGGTTACCCATCGCTATGGTTCTCGGCTCGTTTAACTTGGTTATATATCATTGCTATTATTTTTCCTTTGTTTTTCTTGTATTTTCTTTTCTTGTATTTCATTATTTTATGTCTCCTCACTAATATTTAAGTATAGTTCTAGGCATCCTAGTTGTCCGGACAGACACTGTCACCGAAACAGTAGAACACACTACCGAACATAGGGGTGTTACAATTCTCCCCCCCTTAAAATAAATTTTGTCCGCGAAATTTTACCCAATAGCCGTCTTATAATATTCACACGTTTATTTCCTCCTTTCTATATGATCGTATAATCTTCTTTCCTCTGAATTTGTGTAAGACTTTTAACAATCTAATATAACATTTACTTTTTTTATACAGCACTAATCTTTTCTTACTATCGTTCTGTCTAATATTTCGATTCATGTTCCCTTTTTGAAAGACCATTGAGGTCATGTTAGAATTACTTATCTAATCATAGGTCCTTTGACCATTCTAGTCAACAATCTTACTCATATTCGTAACATTTCTTTGTTATATCTGAACCAACTATTCAATTTTTTACTTCCACAACTCTTTTTATCTATTAATATTCTATAACTTACTTCCTTTGTACTAAACTATAACCTTTTGATACTCTAACTTTTGAGTTATAAATCCCTAAGTAGGATTTCCAAACTCATTTCCAATAATAAAATTTGTCCTGGCATAACTATACCAATACAGATGTCGTTGGCAACTATTCTCATCTTGGTGTACTATCGGGTAGTACGTAGCTCTACACAATAATCTCAAGTCAGTACTGTAATCTGCAGCTTACAGTATACACATCGAGAACATTACATAGTCACTACGTTATAACCTCATGGCCTAGGTTTTCTAACATCTTCTCTTTCTCGAATCCACTAATATCCTAAACCGATTCTGATTACAATATCCCTTGACAATTACTAACAGTAACATCTTTGCCCTCATCTAGAGCAATTCTATTACTGTAACTTACTTTTAGGTCCTCTTGCCTTACATTAAGTAGGCTCGCTAATTAGCTTTATAATTTATGGTGTGTTAGAAAATACTTTTAGCTAACAATTCTTCCAAAATTAATGTCAATCATACTTGTTATTATAGTTTTTATCCTAAAGGACTAGTTACTAATACATCAGAATTCATTCCCATGTAAAGGAATAGCAACAGAACATATAGTTCTAACACTAACATACAACTAAATAGCGCTGGGATCAAATAATAACTACTTGTTTCTTTCAAAAATTAGGAACTTACCAGCAGCTACATCCGAAGTTTCTGTTCTTTCCCCTTTGCGCATAGTGAACGCTCTGACTGGTGTGCTACTATATTCAGGTTAATTCACTGTGTTATGGTGGTGAGGAGTACCAACTCTATTTCTATCTCGACTCTGACTGACTGTTTGTAAACTCCGAAGAGCAGATCGAGGTGCTCTAGTACAATCTCTAACAAAGTGTCCAAGCTTTCCACAATTGTAACAGGCTCTAGAGGCCTTACAACAAATACCTCCATGTATCTTACCACAAACATGGCAGAAACGGGCAGAATAGGAACTTTTGGTTGTTCGATGACTAGATCTTGGTGTTCTCTGCCCTGATGATCCGCCTCTGTCATATCCCTGAGCTCGGAGTTCCTCAAATTCTTTTCTCTTCCCTAAATTACTGTTCGAGCTCTGACCCATATGTTTCTCCCTCTTCTCCATTTCACACTGCCTTTGTGGGGTTGGGTTTATGCTTGAGCTTGAGCTGACAGAGTATCAGCCATTTATTAAAAGAAAGTGACCATTTGCTGGGCCATTTGTGCAGTAATTTGTACCGGTAAAACTGGTACAGTAAGGCCTTCGACACTTTGTGGGGTTGGGGCCTCAACTTGTACTTCTGCCATCAAAGACTGTTCTATTGTCTCATTCTTCTCTTCCATATCTTTTCACAGGATTTTCTATTCCTGTACAACCAACACAAGGAGATTCCTCTCCATTAGTTCATATTTAAGATGTAAATGTACTATATGTATCAAACATTTGAGCAGTTATAGTTATCGACAAAAAGATTTCAAATTCACAGTTCGAAATTTACTTTAAAACCATTGCTCTGATATCACAAAACATGTCACACCCTACTCTCCCGCAAGATGTAACATGATCCCGTAGTACACCTAATGAATTACCATACTTTGCCTACCGATAACCCATTAGATATACTACAAGGGATTTTAAAATAATTTTCGTGAAATTTAAATCATCGATTAAAATCTGGTGTTATAAAACTTTTTTCAAAATTTCGGCAGAGTGCGGGCTATATTTTGAGAAAAAAGTTCTTCAAACCTGAAAAAGAAAACACTCCCAATATGTTTTCTCAAATACAACTCCAAGAAACTTCATTTCATCTCACAATTCAATCTCAATAATCAATCATTTCATTTTCAAACCAACCTCATCATAAAAGAAACATTTCATTGATTACAAGACTCAAAAATTAATATTACAAAACTATTCAGGTAAATGAAACCTCAAATTTACATTTACAATAATTTACATTTAATTACATACCAAAATATTTTACAAGAGTTTTTATACAACTGCTCAAATAATTTACATACATATTATTACATGCATACATCAAAACCTGTGTACATGGGTATATCTGGAGCTGATCTGAATGTCTCTTCAAAGAAGCTTACTCAATTGCTCTATGCTCCTTTCACCTGCGACAGCATACAAAGCTATCGCTGAGTGGTGAACTTAGTGGTGCACAACTATAACTTAAAACATAGTTCAATATACCTTAGCAAAATTACAGCAAATAATTTGAAAATCAGGATACTCATCAAATTCCAAAAATCAAATTATTTATTGCCAATAACATAAATTATTTGTATGAAATGACTTTGGTCGTGAAATTCAATTTATCAAATCACAACCAAACATTTTACGTAATTCCAACAAAATCAATTATACATAAATCATAATTGAAATCACAATTCTTTACTATTCAAAACCATTCTTTATCTCACTAACTATGCAAGACTAATCCGCAAGGGCCATCTTCGGGGTGATTCTAACTCCCTATGGTCGGGGAGGTCGAATCAGATTCTAACTCCCTATGGTCAAGGAGGTTGAATCATTGTGCACAGTACACATCACAATAATGAAACTTTCGAAAGGGCAATAACAAATAAGAACTTAGATCTAACCTCTAATAAGAGGAGAATCTAAGCCTGTGCACGTACCATGGTAATCAAAACACAACTAACTCCATTGTCTTCTCAACAAATGAGAGAGATTGGCAATAACCTAGTCAAGCATCTATAGTGAGATATAAAACAATATCACAATCCTTTTAGTGAGCATAAATCATAATACAATTCGATTCAAAGTCAATTCCAATATCCAATAATTTTTATGCTCATCACAATTCAAATCATAAATTTGCATTTTTCCATGCAAATTGCCCATCACAATTCAAAACATGTTCTATCATAATTTTCCAAAACATAATTTATTCAATCCACAATAATGCTTAATACTTGTGGAAATACCATTTCACAAAGCTAAATTCATACATACTATAACAATTTCAATAATCATTGAATTAAATCCAATGCTTGTTAAACATAATACATAAGAAAAATATGTCATTTAATTATATGAAATATTCAGAACAAAATCAGTTAAAAACTAGTTGTGCACAAACCTGATTTGAGTCGCTCCTAGACCTTGACTCAATGTTCTTTATGCTTCTCAATATCCTTATCAACTGAAACACACAATTTAAAGTGTTTCAGTACTTAATAAATTTGTTTCCAACCATAAAATCCAATATTTAAATTTTCTTGGTATTATTTCCTTCAATTCATTTCATTAGTCAACCTATAATATTGACCCTTGATGCACTCTAAGTGAGTCAATTCTAATGTTACCAATATGTCACATTTTACAGCCCTTTAGTATTGGTATATGTTACCAATTTCATTTCTAAGTGTATTGCATTTTATTGCAATCTACCTGATTTTGATGTACTATTTTGACCTAGTTGGACGACCTAGTTTCCTCGGTTTTTAGGTTTCGGTCCAAACTACAAACTTGTAGGTCTATGTCTTATTGCACGTGCGGTAAAATTTCAGGTCATTCTGAGTTGTGTAGACCAAGTTATGGTCAATTTACCAATGCTGGACAGAATGCACCAAAATGGTAACTTTAGGTCATTTTTAGGTCACTTTTGGTTCGGCCAGTTTTGGTACTTGAAATTGTGCAAGCTATTTGGCTTGGTTCTTGACATTTCTGGGCTTTGGTGTCTTCATAAGAATTATAGATATATGTCTAAACTATTCATGGTAAAATTTCAGGTCATTTGGACCTGTTTTGAGTGAGTTATGGCCAAAATACTAACTACTGCCCAAATGGTCAATTTTCAGGCTTTCAAGTCACTAATCCAGATTTGGTCATTTTTCAAGTCACCTTCTAGGTAGAATTTTGGTAAGCTTCCTTCATAAAATTTGGCACATTTTGTGCCTAGTTTCACCTCCAACTGGTCTCATACCAATTGGAGTCACACACTTAAGGTTCTAAGCCAAAACACACACTGCCCTACTACACACTTCTCATCACTTACCAATTACATATTCAACACTTACCAAACTACTTCCTTCATGCCAATTCTGGTTTGTACCTTACTATTAACACATTTAACCACACATTTGGTCATTTTGGACAGCTTGTAACCATTCTCAAAATGTACACTATACAACAGAATTTTCCAATGTCCATTTACACCATTTAACCACATGAACATACCCCATTTACATACCCAATTCCAAACCATTATATACATATCCATGCTGCCATCAATAACAACATCTTAAACAATCATAAACAAGTAAAAACAAGCTACATATACTGAATTTCCATGGCTACCAAAATGGACATCTCCATTAAAACATCAAACTTCAAAAATTCTTCCATAAATCAACTACCCACAACCTTGGTTACACTTTTAATGAAACAATAATTGAAAACACTCACTTACCACTTTTGAAGTTCTTAAATAGCTCACCAAAACTTAACTTTCTTGCTCCTAGTATGCTGCCCAAGGTATGGAGGTCAAGTTTAATGAAGAAAGCTAGTGTAAAGGGTGGCTAAATCATAGTGAACTTGAGCTTGGAGTGTGGACGGCCATGGAGGACTCCCATGGAGTTTCGGCTGGTTCTCTTCCTAAGGTTGAAGATGAGTGCTGCACCTCCCAAGTATCCCTTTAGGTGTCCAAATGCTGAAGTTAGTGGAGCACTATTAAACATTTAAATGGTTATTTATTTAGTTTCCAATTTTTGCACATTTTCCTCCTTTCTTTTGCTATTTAGATTATGTACCACCATTTAATTTTTTCATGAAATTTTCCAAGTGTAATATCATTTATTTTTAATGGACATTTAGGTCAAAAGGCAACTCGGGATGTCAAATGACCACAATGCCCCTATTCGGATTGCATTCTCGATTTTTCGGTAACACCGAGTTTTGTCGTTTTCTCGATTTCTCGTTTTTATTTATACTAATTAATTAATTTTTTTTTGTTATTTCTAATGATATTTATACATCAATAGATGTTTATTTAAGTCTTAAAAATATTTTCAAGGTTCCCCGCGGTCCAAGGCTAGTCGATGGTCCACACCGCAACTTCCTAGTGCGGTCACCCATCGCTATGGTTCTTAGCTCGTTTAACTTGGTTACATTTCATTGCCATTATTTTTCCTTTGTTTTTCTTGTATTTTATTTTCTTGTATTTCATTATTTTATGTCTCCTCATTAATATTTAAGTGTAGTTCTTGGCATCCTAGCTGTCCGGATAGACACTGTCATCGGAATAGTAGAACGCACTACCGAACATAGGGGTGTTGCAGAAAGTCCATGATTATACCATATTTACTGTTTATCCATGAATGCATGAGATGTATGGGAATGTATGCAAGTATATGATATATGCATGCTAAATGGATAATGTGCAAAGTGAGACCATAATAGTAATTAGGACAACCACAAAATCTTTCAAACAAATGATTAAGTTAGATATGCTATAATTAAAGTAATTATGACATGGGCCCTCCATTGGGGCAATTATTTTAAGAAATTTTAAATAGTTGCATATGATGCAATTAATTTAAGAGATTTTCTTAAGAATAATTTTTAAGCATGAGATGTTGTAAATATGTAAATGGTTTGGTGGCTAATAATGGATGTGCTTGAGGACATTAAAATTATTTGCATGTTTACTGGCTCAATGGGATCAACTTAACTAATGCAAGATAAGTCAATAATGGAAGTGCCTGAGATTTTGAGCATTAGGGGCTAGGTAAAGAATTGAACCTCACATGAGATATGATGGGCAAGGAGTTGCTCACTTATAATTTATTATAATTCCAATAATGGATGTGCCTGAGGATGATCAATAGGATTATAAGAATTCAATCACCCACTAGAAATCCATCCAACTAGGACTTCCGTTTTCCACTTTGGAAGTGTAGGATTCGCTAAGTTAATGGGAGGACCAATTTGATTAAAAGACCATAATCATTTTGGTTAATTACATGATACATTTACTAGTTAATCTAGTTATTTTCTGCAGTTAATTTTCTGATAATAATGAGCACAGAACAACCACCACCATCCAATATCCTTGCAAGCATACTTGATCGCAATAGGTTGACAGGACCTAAGTTATCTGATTGGCTAAGAAATTTGAAACTTGTCCTGAACCTTGAACATATAGGATGTGTTCTAGACTCAAATGTTCCTGGTTCCTTACCTCCAGAGGCCACTCAAGAGGAACATGAAACTTTGGACAAGTGGAAGGAGCATGATATGAGAGCTAAGTGTTACATGCTTGCTTCCATGAGTAATGAGTTACAGAAGCAACATGAGAACATGCAGAGTGCGAGTGAGATCCTCCTTCACCTATAAGAGTTGTATGGTGAGCACAGCAGGAATGCTAGGTATGAGATATCTAGACAGCTATTTTGCATGAGGATGTTTAGGGGACAGAATGTTGGGAATCATGTCCATAAGATGATTCGGCTGATTGAGCAGTTGGAACATCTTGACTTTAACATGGATTTCCAATTGTAGACGGATTTGATCCTTCAGTCCCTTCTTGAGTCATTTGGGAATTTTGTGACAAATTTCCATATGACTAAGCAGGAATGCACCTTGGCTGGTTTATTCAACGTGCTGGTTATTGCCCAAAAGAATATGCCAGGCAATAAAGGAAAAGAGGTAGCTTTGATTGCATCATTTTCTGTTGAAAAGTCCAACAAGAAGAAGGGTAATAAGAAAAAGAAACCTCAGATTCCTAGTCCTTCCAAGAAAATAGCTAAACAGAAAGGGAAGACTAAAGCTGATGGAGGCAAAGGAGAGTGTTTCCACTGCCAGAAGGATGGGCACTAAAAAAGGAACTGCCTAGAGTATCTTGGTTCTCTGAAGGACAAGAAGGATAAACCTTTAGAAGGTATGTCTATATCTTGTTATTTAGATTCTGATGATACTCATAGTTCATCTACAGCTTGGGTTTTAGATACTGGTGCCAGCTCTCACATCTCTTATGATATGCAGGAACTAGCAAATAGTAGCAGCTTGCGTTCTCGAGATGTTAGAGTCTGGATTGGTAATAGCTTAACTATTGAAGCTTTAGCCATAGGATCTAAATCTTTTTACATGTCTGGACATATTTTATGTTTGGATAATATTTTTATATGTACTTGATGCTTTTAAGAACATCATTTCTATATCTAGTTTGACTAGAAATGGCTATGAATTTCAGTTCACAGATGATGTTTGCAATATTTATTTTGGAAATAAATATGTTAGTTTGGGTTATATGAATGATGGTCTTTATTATTTGGATAATAATGACAAACACAAAATGAATGCAAGTGATCTAAATGAATGCAATGCCATGGTGAAAATCAACTCATGTTCAAAATATATTTGGCATTTAAGGTTAGGTCACGTTGTAGAAGATAGGATTGCAAAACTAGAGAAAATGGGGATTCTATCCTCATTGGGCTCTGAGCCTACTCCACCTTGTGAATCTTGTCTTCAGGGCAAAATGAATAGATCACCCTTTGCTAGACAAGGGCTAAGAGCTGAAAATATTTTGGAGCTAATACATAGTGATGTATGTGGTCCATTTAAGGAAATGGCTAGAGGTGGTTTTCATTACCTTATTACCTTTACTGATGATATATCAAGGTTTGGGTATTTTTATTTGATCAAATACAAACATGAATCCTTTGAAAAGTTCAAAGAATTTAAATCTGAAGTAGAAAATCAAATAGGAAAGAGTATTAAAGCTCTTTGATCAGATCATGGAGGTGAATATTTGAGTACTAAATTTGATGAATACTTGAGAGAGCACGACATTATTTCCCGGCTGACTCCTCCAGGAACACTACAGCTGAATGGTGTATCTGAAAGGAGAAATCGTACACTATTGGATATGGTACGTAGTATGATGAGCTATACTGATGTGCCAATCTCCTTTTGGGGATTTGCATTAGAATCAACTTTGTATATTCTGAATAGGATTCCATCAAAATCAGTTTCTTCCACACCTTATGAGATATAGCATGGAAGAAAATCAAGTCTTAAGCTGTTAGTAGTATGCCCTAGAGCATATCATTTAGTATGTATCTTGTACATATTTTTATTAATAAAAGGCATTTCCACTTTTCCGTTTACATAATATATTTATGTGTAATAGAAAAGGTCCATTGATATTTTATTAGAAATATTATTCTTAAGTTGTTAAGAATATGAGTGACAATATTTCTAGCACGAAGTATCATAAATAGGTTCACAATCGAAGATACTTCATAATAAGGACATGACTTATCCAGAAAGATTGTATTCATGTTTGTTCCCAAGTTATTTATATGAGATATAAATAAGATGGAATGGTGAGTCTCATGCCATATAACAAACATGATAGGCACTTATAAATGATAAGTAGGCCGAACCAGTGACACTTATGACAAGCACATGGAGTTTATTCTTGTTAATGTTTTGTCATAAATCATATCAGTGCATATAATCTTTAGACCTGAGATAGCATAGTTATCTTGTATATAGGTAGTTTGAGTTTGATACTGCTTTCATACTTGTACTGTGTATGGGTATATGGGCATGTGTTAGCTCCTACTAGTTATATATGGAGGTAGGTGTTGATCAAGATGGAATCTGTTCTTCTAAGTAAATAGAGATAAAATCCTATGTTCATTTAATTGTTCTTGATGTTTCAAGTTCTTGGCCAAGACAGATAGATTTATTTAGAAAAGAGTTTCTGATGAGAAAATCTTTTAATCAAGAACTGGAATTAAAAGAGAACATATTATTCATAACAAATGGAGTTCGACATAAACCATGACTCCAGCTTGAGTTGGGATTTTGTAACAGAGAGATTCTAGTACATGGTAACATATGATTATAGGTTCATTTAAGGTAAACCTTATTACTAATTGGGTGGCCATGGCATGCTATGCTTGTTAGTAGTATGCCCTAGAGCATATCATTTAGTATGTATCTTGTATATATTTTATTAATAAAAGGCATTTCCACTTTTCCGTTTACATAATATATTTATGTGTAATAGAAAAGGTCCATTGATATTTTGTTAGAAATATTATTCTTAAGTTGTTAAGAATATGAGTGACAATATTTCTAGCACAAAGTATCATAAATAGGTTCACAATCAAGGATACTTCATAATAAGGACATGACTTATCCAGAAAGATTGTATTCATGTTTGTTCCCATGTTATTTATATGAGATATAAATAAAATGGATTTGTGAGTCTCATGCCATATAACAAACATTATAGGCACTTATACATGATAAGTAGGCGAACCAAGACACTTATGACAAGCACATGGAGTTTACTCTTGTCAATGTTTTGTCATAAATCATATCGTGCATATAATCTTTAGACACGAGATAGCATGCTTATCTTGTATATAGGTAGTTTGAGTTTGATAATCGCTTTCATACTTGTACTATGTATGGGTATATGGGCATGTGTTGGCTCCTGCTAGTTATATATGGAGGTAGGTGTTGATCAAGAAGGAATCTTCCTCTAAGTAAATAGAGTTAAAATCCTATGTTCATTTAATTGTTCTTGATGTTTCAAGTTCTGGCCAGACAGATAGATTTATTGTAAAAGAGTTTCGATGAGAAAAATCTTTTAATCAAGAACTGGAATTAAAAGAGAACATAATATTCATAGCAAATGGAGTTTGACATAAACTATGACTCCAATTTGAGTTGGGATTTTGTAACAGAGAGATTCTAGTGCATGGTAACATATGATTATAGGTTCATTTAAGGTAAATCTTATTACTAATTGGGTGGCCATGGCATGCTATGCTAGGTGTTAACCATGATCTATGAGGTTCATAAAATGATTTAGAGAAATCATTTATGGTAAGAAAGAGTTCTGATGATATTAAGAGTTGATATCATGTCTCATTGTCAATTAGTGATGAGCCTAGTAAGTCACACACATACACAAGTTATCACCTATTTAAATATGATTTAATTAATTAATTAAAGAGTTTAATTGATTAATTAAATAGATTTGGTTTGCAATAAAATTGCAAAGTCCCTAGCATGACTTGAAACCAAATCTAGATTATTGGATGTGTAGTATAAATTAAATTTATATTTAAAGTGTTTAAATATGAATTTAATTGATGAGAAATTAATTAATAGAGATTAATTAATTAATTTATATTTGATATAAATTAATTAGAAGAAGAAAATAATTATTTTGGGTTAAGAACTCAAAATTAAGACACAGGGGCATTTTGGTCATTTTGCAGTGTGACACGTGGCACCATGAGATGGTGACACATGGCATAACACATAAGCTTGCCAAATAATTTTAATCATGTAAGATTATTAAAATCAAGATTAAATATAGGTTTGACACTTGGCACAATGTGATTGGGTCACTTAAACCTAGAGCTAATCAAAAGGTGACATGTGGCTAGGGTTTAATGTGTTAACCTAGCTATTTAAGTGTGGTTATGAAAAGAAAACATAACTAGCAGCCTCTCCTCTCATATGTCACGCCACTTTGAGCCTCTCCAGCTATTTCTCTTCATCTCTCATCAATTCAAAGAGATTAGCCATCAATCTCTTGAATTAAGAACACTAGAAATTGTTTCTAGTGTCTGCTTGCATCTCTAATCTCTTAAAAGGCAGAACTTGAATTTCTAATTAATAGAAAAGGCTTTAGAAGCTGTTCAAGGGCTGCCATAGGTGTTCTTGGTGTGGACAAGCTAGAGGGACAACATCTGGTGTCCTGAAGACGAATCTCAAAGGCGCAGACACGCTGCAGCACATCAAGAGGTTAGTGTAATCGTTCTTGATTTAATCTAGGGTTCTAAAATTAATCTGATTAATTTTAAAATCTTAAATGGCAAATACAGATCCAAAAACATATTAAAAGAGTTTTAATATGTTGTTTATCATTGAAATCAAATAGATAAAAATAAATCTTGCATGGTGCTTGTGACCCTAGGTGAAAATTTTTGAATTCAATGGTATAATCTTGTGTTTTTCACGCTTCCGTTCCTTCAATTGGTATCAGAGCCACTATATTTGCCATTTAGATTGTTGATTATATAATTTAATTGTGTGTTTGATCATGAGATCAAGAGATTCATTGCTGGTTGGATCATGAGGTGTGGCGGCACACATGGTGGAGCCACCATTGGTGGCGGCAACAATGGTTCCATGGGTGGTTCAAGGTTTGGCTTTTAATTATGCAATTGTTGTATGATCTAAGGCCTATTCTTTGACTAATTAAAGTGTTTAATTAGTTGTTTTAATCACACAATTAAATTATGATTCAAATCAGAATTTTAAAAAATGTTTGAATGTGATTCAAATCTGAATTTTAAAAGTTGTTTGAATGAGATTCAAATCTGAATTTTTAAAGTTGTTTGAATCATATTTAAATCTGATTTTTTAAAATTGATTCAATAAAATTCAGATCTGATTTTTTAAAAAATATTTGAATGTGATTCAAATCTGATTTTTTAAAAAATGTTTGAATGTGATTCAAATCTGAATTTTTGAAGTTGTTTGAATGTGATTTAAATCTGAATTTTTAAATTTGTTTGAATGAGATTCAAATCTGAATTTTTAAATTTATTTGAATCATATTCAAATCTAGAATTTTAAGTTGAATATGAGATATTCAATTTAATTTAAGAATGTATGTTTTATTTAATTGTTAAATAGTGATATGCATGATGGATGATCATGGACTATAAAAGACCAATGTGATTGGATTTATTTCTTTTATGTTTCTTTGGGATTGTAAATTAATTAATTTATTTTAATTTATTTTGGGCATGTATTATTAAGTTTGTAATATTTTTGGGTTGTAATTTCATTTATTTAAGTTCTTGTAAATTCGCCTTGGTATGCCAAGGATTACTATGTAATATTGGATTGCAAGAAGTTCAAGGAGGTCAAGAGCATTGGTGGGACCGGTGGGAGGAATTCAAGATCAAGTGTTGATTATGTACTCCTTCAGCAACTCTTGTAAAATGAATGAATGAAATGCACCTAGGAATGCTGATTCAATTCTTGGTGGCTCAATTGAATCCCTTAGAAAGTCCATGATCATACCATATTTACGCTTATCCATGAATGCATGAGATGTATGGGAATGTATGCAATTATATGATATATGCATGCTAAATGGATAATGTGCAAAGTGAGACCTTAATAGTAAATAGAATGACCATAAAATCTTCCAAACAAATGATTAAGTTGGAAATGCTATAATTAAAGTAATTATAACATAGGCCCTCCATTGGGGCAATTATTTTAAGAAATTTTAAATAGTTCCATAAGATGCAATTTATTTAAGAGATTTTCTTAAGAATAATTGTTAAGCATGAGATGTTGTAAATATGTAAATGGTTTAGTGGCCAATATTGGATGTACCTGAGGACATTAAAATTATTTGCATAATTACTGGCTCAATGGGATCAACTTAACTAATGCAAGATAAGTCAATAATGGATGTACCTGAGATTTTGAGCATTAGGGGCTAGGTAAAGGATTGAACCTCACATGAGATGTGATGGGCAAGGAGTTGCTCACTTATAGTTTATTGTAATTCCAATAATGGATGTACCTGAGGATGATCAATAGAATTATAAGAATTCAATCACCCACTAGAAATCCATCCAACTAGGATTTCCGTTTTCTACTTTGGAAGTGTAGGATTCGCTAAGTTAGTGGGAGGACCAATTTGATTAAAAGACCATAATCATTTTGGTTAATTACATGATACATTTACTAATTAATCTGGTTATTTTCTGCAATTAATTTTCGATAAAAATGAGCACAAAACAACCACCACCATCCAATATCCTTGCAAGCATACTTGATCACAACAGTTGACAGGACCTAATCATGCGATTGGCTAAGAAATTTGAAACTTGTCCTGAACCTTGAACATATAGGATATGTTCTATATTCAAATGTTCCTGGTCCCTTACCTCCAGAGGCCACTTAAGAGGAACATGAAACTTTGGACAAGTGGAAGGAGCATGATATGAGAGCTAAGTGTTAAATGTTTGCTTCCATGAGTAATGAGTTACAGAAGCAACATGAAAACTTGCAGAGTGCAAGTGAGATCCTCCTTCACATACAAGAGTTGTATGGTGAGCACAAAGAGAATGCTAGGTATGAGATATCTAAACATTATTCCGTATGAGGATGTCCGAGGGATGAATGTTGGGGATCATGTCCACAAGATGATTCGGTGATTGAGTAGTTGGAACATCTTGACTTCAACATGGATTTCCAACTACAAACGGATTTGATCCTTGATCCCTTCCCGAGTCTTTTGGGAATTTTGTGACAAATTTCCATATGACTAAACAGAATGCACCTTAGCTGAATTACTCAACATGCTGGTTATTGGCCAAAAGAATATGCTGTGCAATAAAGGAAAAGAGGTAGCTTTGGTTGCATCTTCTTCTCACTGGAAAGTCCAACAAGAAGAAAGGCAATAAGAAAAAGAAACCTCAGTTCTGGTCCTTCAAGAAAATAGCTAAGCAGAAAAGGAAGACTAAAGGCGATGAAGGCAAAGCAAAGTGTTTCCAGCCAAAGGATGGGCCTTTGGAAAAGGAACCGCGGAGTATCTTGCTTCTCTGAAGGACAAGAAGGATACACCTTGGAAGGTATGTCCATATCTTGTTATTTAGATTCGATGATACTTATAGTTCATCTGACTTGGGTTTTAGATCTGGTGCAGTTCTCACATTTCTAATGATATGCGGGAACTAGCAAATAGTAGCGACTTGCATTCTCAAGATATTAGACTCGGGATTGGCAATTGATCAACTGTTGAAGCTTTAGCCATAGGAACTAAATCTTTTTACATGTTTGGACATGTTTTGTGTTTGGATAATATTTTATATGTACCTGATGCTTTTAAGAACATCATTTCTATATCTAGTTTGACTAGAAATGGCTATGAATTTCAATTCACAGATGATGTTTGCAATATTTATTTTGGAAATAAATATGTTGGTTCGGGTTATATGAATGATGGTCTTTATTATTTGGATAATAATGACAAACACAAAATGAATGCAAGTGATCTAAAAGAATACAATGCCATGGTGAAAACCAACTCAAGTTCAAAATATTTTTGGCACTTAAGGTTATGTCATGTTGCAGAAGATAGGATTGCAAAATTGGAGAAAATGGGGATTCTATCCTCATTGGGCTCTGAGCCTACTCCAACTTGTGAATCTTGCCTTCAAGGAAAAATGACTAGATCACCCTTTGTTGGACAAGGGCTAAGAGCTGAAAATATTTTGGAACTAATACATAGTGATGTATGTGGTCGGTTTTAAGAAATGGCTAGAGGGTGCTTTCATTATTTTATTACCTTTACTGATGATAAATCAAGGTTTGGGTATTTGTATTTGATGAAATACAAACATGAATCCTTTGAAAAGTTCAAAGAATTTAAATCTGAAGTAGAAAATCAAACAGGAAAAAATATTAAAGCTCTTCAATCTATCGTGGAGGTGAATATTTGAGTACTGAATTTGATGAATACTTGAGAGAGCATGGCATTGTTTCTCGGTGACTCCTCCAGGAGCCACAACCGAATGGTGTATCCGAAGGAGAAATCGTACCCTATTGGATATGGTGCGTAGTATGATGAGCTATCTTGATATGCCAATCTCCTTTTGGGGATTTGCATTAGAATCGACTTTATATATTCGAATAGGATTCCATCAAAATCAGTTTCTTCCACACCTTATGAGATATGGCATGGAAGAAAACCAAGTCTTAAGCATGTTAAGATTTGGGGTTGTCGACTTATATCAAAAAGTGAACAACGATAAATTGGAGACCGGATCGGAAAAGGTCGATTTGTTGGATATCCAAAAGATAGTTTTGGATATTATTTTTATTTGCCTACTTCACAAAGGTTGTGATAAGTAGAGATGCCACATTTCTTGAACAACGGTTTGTTCAAGAAGGAGGCAAAGGAAGGCAAATAGAGTTAGAATTGGAGAATTCGACCAACCAGCAGATCGATGGATATAGATCCATCTAGTCAACCTATACCCATTGATGAAACATCTCTGTTGTTCCTCGTAGAACAACGAGTATCTCACCCACGGTGAGATATGGTTTTCTTCATGAAGAAGAATAAGAGTTGTCTACTCATGAAGAAGTAGATCATGGAGATGATCCACTTACCTATGAAGAAGCTATATCGGATATAGACTCTTCAAAATGGATTGATGCTATGAAATCGAGATTGATTCCATGTATAAGAATCAAGTTTGGGATCTTGTTGACCCACCTAAAGGTATTGTACCTATAGGAAACAAATGGGTTTTCAAGAAGAAAATTGGTTACGATGGAAAGGTAGAGACCTATAAGGCAAGGCTAGTAGCGAAAGGGTTTCGCCAAAGGCAAGGAATAGACTATGAGGAGACTTTATACTTTGTTGCCATGCTTAAATCAATTAGGATTTTATTAGCAATAGCTGCATACTATGATTATGAGATTTGGCAGATGGATGTCAAAACAGCTTTTCTCAATGGATACATTGAAGAAAACATTTTCATGGAACAACCTAAGGGATTTGAATCCCAAGATGGTTCCAAGGTATGCAAGCTAAAGCGATCCATTTATGGGTTGAAACAAGCTTCGAGGAGTTGGAACATCCGTTTTGATGAAGCCATTAAATCTTTTGGTTTTATCAAAAATGAGGATGAGCCATGTGTATATAAGAAGGTTAGTGTGATGCTATCACTTTCCTTGTCTTATATGTGGATGACATCTTGTTGATGGGTAATGATACGGTATGTTGGACTATAAAGGTACGGTTGTCAAATACATTCTCCATGAAAGACTTAGGGGAGGCAACCTATATTCTTGGGATTCGCATCTATAGAGATAGAGCGAAAAGAATAATTGGTTTATTCTAAAGTCTATACTTGGAAAAGGTGTTAAAGAGGTTTAACATGCTTGATTCCAAGAGAGGATTGTTACCAGTGAGACATGGTATCTACCTTTCTAAAGAGATGTCTCCAAAGACACCTGAAGAAAGAGATTAGATGGCCAGGATTCCATATCTTCGGCTATTGGAAGTTTAATGTATGCAATGTTGTGTACTAGGCGGATATCGCATATCTTTGTTAGTTTGACTAGCGGTATCAATCCAATCTAGGTTTGGAACATCGGATAGTCAAGAATATTCTTAAGTACTTAAGAAGAACTAAGGATTTATTCTTGATTTATGGAGGTGGAGACTTGCAATTGGATGGTTATACTGATTCTGATTTCCAATCAGATATCGATGATAGAAAGTCTACCTCTGGATATGTGTTCATTTGTAATGGAGGTGCGATCGGTTGGAAGAGTTCCAAGCGAGCACGCATTGCAGATTCCACTCATCGAAATTTGAGTATATTCGCATCGGATCTTGCAAAAGAAGCTGTTTGTATGAATAAGTTCGTGTGAGAACTTACGGTAGTTCCTTCCATTGAGTCGCTATTCCATTACCTTTGTGACAACAATGGAGCGATCATACTGAGCTAAGGAACCAAGGTCTCACGAAATCCAAACACATAGAAAGGCGCTATCACATTATCAGAGAAATAGTTGGGCGAGGCGATGTAGCCATGCAGAAAATAGCATCAGCTGAAAATCCAGCTGATTCATTCACTAAGCCTTTGTCACAAGCTCAGTTAGACTGACATCTTGAGAAGATGGGTCTAAGGTATTGTAATGAATGGCTCTAGTGCTAGTGGGAGATTGTTAGTAGTATGCCTAGAGCATATCATTTAGTATGTATCTTGTATATATTTTATTAATAAAAGGCATTTCCACTTTTCCGTTTACATAATATATTTATGTGTAATAGAAAAGGTCCATTGATATTTTGTTAGAAATATTATTCTTAAGTTGTTAAGAATATGAGTGACAATATTTCTAGCACAAAGTATCATAAATAGGTTCACAATCAAGGATACTTCATAATAAGGACATGACTTATCCAGAAAGATTGTATTCATGTTTGTTCCCAAGTTATTTATATGAGATATAAATAAGATGGAATGGTGAGTCTCATGCCATATAACAAACATGATAGGCACTTATACATGATAAGTAGGCCGAACCAGTGACACTTATGACAAGCACATGGAGTTTACTCTTGTCAATGTTTTGTCATAAATCATATCAGTGCATATAATCTTTAGACCTGAGATAGCACAGTTATCTTGTATATAGGTAGTTTGAGTTTGATACTGCTTTCATACTTGTACTATGTATGGGTATATGGGCATGTGTTGGCTCCTGCTAGTTATATATGGAGGTAGGTGTTGATCAAGAAGGAATCTGTTCCTCTAAGTAAATAGAGTTAAAATCCTATGTTCATTTAATTGTTCTTGATGTTTCAAGTTCCTGGCCAGGACAGATAGATTTATTCAGAAAAGAGTTTCGATGAGAAAAATCTTTTAATCAAGAAGCTGGAATTAAAAGAGAACATACTATTCATAGCAAATGGAGTTTGACATAAACTATGACTCCAGCTTGAGTTGGGATTTTGTAACAGAGAGATTCTAGTGCATGGTAACATATGATTATAGGTTCATTTAAGGTAAATCTTATTACTAATTGGGTGGCCATGGCATGCTATGCTAGGTGTTAACCATGGTCTATGAGGTTCATAAAATGATTTAGAGAAATCATTTATGGTAAGAAAGAGTTCTGATGATATTAAGAGTTGATATCATGTCTCATTGTCAATTAGTGATGAGCCTAGTAAGTCACACACATACACAAGTTATCACCTATTTAAATATGATTTAATTAATTAATTAAAGAGTTTAATTGATTAATTAAATAGATTTGGTTTGCAATAAAATTGCAAAGTCCCTAGCATGACTTGAAACCAAATCTAGATTATTGGATGTGTAGTATAAATTAAATTTATATTTAAAGTGTTTAAATATGAATTTAATTGATGAGAAATTAATTAATAGAGATTAATTAATTAATTTATATTTGATATAAATTAATTAGAAGAAGAAAATAATTATTTTGGGTTAAGAACTCAAAATTAAGACATGAGGGCATTTTGGTCATTTTGCAGTGTGACACGTGGCACCATGAGATGGTGACACATGGCATAACACATAAGCTTGCCAAATAATTTTAATCATGTAAGATTATTAAAATCAAGATTAAATATAGGTTTGACACTTGGCACAATGTGATTGGGTCACTTAAACCTAGAGCTAATCAAAAGGTGACATGTGGCTAGGGTTTAATGTGTTAACCTAGCTATTTAAGTGTGGTTATGAAAAGAAAACATAACTAGCAGCCTCTCCTCTCATATGTCACGCCACTTTGAGCCTCTCCAGCTATTTCTCTTCATCTCTCATCAATTCAAAGAGATTAGCCATCAATCTCTTGAATTAAGAACACTAGAAATTGTTTCTAGTGTCTGTTTGCATCTCTAATCTCTTAAAAGGCAGAACTTGAATTTCTAATTAATAGAAAAGGCTTTAGAAGCTGTTCAAGGGCTGCCATAGGTGTTCTTGGTGTGGACAAGCTAGAGGACAACATCCGGTGTCTGAAGACGAATCTCAAAGCGCAGACATGCGGCACATCAAGAGGTTAGTGTAATCGTTCTTGATTTAATCTAGGGTTCTAAAATTAATCTGATTAATTTTAAAATCTTAAATGGCAAATACAGATCCAAAAACATATTAAAAGAGTTTTAATATGTTGTTTATCATTGAAATCAAATAGATAAAAATAAATCTTGCATGGTGCTTGTGACCCTAGGTGAAAATTTTTGAATTCAATGGTATAATCTTGTGTTTTTCACGCTTCCGTTCCTTCAATGCTAGGTGTTAACCATGGTCTATGAGGTTTATAAAATGATTTAGAGAAATCATTTATGGTAAGAAAGAGTTCTGATGATATTAAGAGTTGATATCATGTCTCATTGCCAATTAGTGATGAGCCTAGTAAGTCATACACATACACAAGTTATCACCTATTTAAATATGATGTAATTAATTAATTAAAGAGTTTAGTTGATTAATTAAATAGGTTTGGTTTGCAATTAAATTGCAAAGTTCCTAGCATGACTTGAAACCAAATCTAGATTATTGGATGTATAATATAAGTTAAATTTATATTTAAAGTGTTTAAATATGAATTTAATTAATGAGAAATTAATTAATAGAGATTAATTAATTAATTTATATTTGATATAAATTAATTAGAAGAAGAAAAATAATTATTTTGGGTTGAGAACTCAAAATTAAGACACAGGGGCATTTTGGTCATTTCACAGTGTGACACGTGGCACCATGAGATGGTGACACATGGGATGACACATAAGCTTGCCAAATCTTTTTTTAATCATGTAAGATGATTAAAATCAAGATTAAATATAGGTTTGACACTTGGCACAATGTGATTGGGTCACTTAAACCTAGAGCTAATCAAAGGGTGACATGTGGCAAGTGTTTAATGTGTTAACCTAGCTATTTAAGTGTGGTTATGAAAAGAAAAATAACCAGCAGCCACTCCTCTCCTTTGTCACGCCACTTTGAGGCTTTTCATCTATTCTTCTTCATCTCTCATCAATTCAAAGAGATTAGCCATCAATCTCTTGAATTAAGAACGCTAGAAATTGTTTCTAGTGTCCTGTTTACATCTCTAATCTCTTAAAAGGCAGAACTTGAATTTCTAATTAATAGAAAAAGCTTTAGAAGCTGCTCAAGGGCTGCCATAGGTGTTCTTGGTGTGGACAAGCTAGAGGGACAACATATGGTGTCCTGAAGATGAATCTCAAAGGAGCAGACACGCTGCAGTGCATCAAGAGGTTGGTGTAATCGTTCTTGATTTAATCTAGGGTTCTAAAATTAATCTGATTAATTTTAAAATCTTAAATGGCAAATACAGATCCAAAAACATATTAAAAGAGTTTTAATATGTTGTTTATCATTGAAATCAAATAGATAAAAATAAATCTTGCATGATGCATGTGACCCTAGGTGAAAATTTTTGAATTCAATGGTATAAACTTGTGTTTTTCACGCTTCTGTTCCTTCATAAGCATGTTAAAATTTGGGATTGTCCAACTTATATCAAAAAGTTGAACACTGATAAATTGGAAACCAGATCAAAAAAGGGTCGATTTGTTGGATATCCAAAAGATAGTTTTGGATACTATTTTTATTTGCCTACATTATAAAAGGTTGTGATAAATAGAGATGCCACATTTCTTGAACAACAGTTTGTTCAAGAAGGAGGCAAAGGAAGGCAAATAGAGTTAGAATTGGAGAATTCTGACCAACCAACAGATCAGATGGATATAGATCCATCTAGTCAACCTACACCTATTGATGAAACATCTATAGCTGTTCCTCATAGAACAACCAGGGTATCTCACCCACCAGTGAAATATGGTTTCCTTCATAACGATGAACAAGAGTTGTCTACTCATGAAGAAGTAGATCATGGAGATGATCCACATACCTATCAAGAAGCTATATCAGATATAAACTCTTCAAAATGGATTGATGCTATGAAATCCGAAATTGATTCCATGTATAAGAATCAAGTTTGGGATCTTGTTGACCCACCTGAAGGTATTGTACCTATAAGGAACAAATGGGTTTTCAAGAAGAAAATTGGTTCTGATGGAAAGGTAGAGACCTATAAGGCAAGGCTAGTAGCGAAAGGGTTTCGCCAAAGGCAAGGAATCGACTGTGAGGAGACTTTCTCGCCTGTTGCCATGCTTAAATCAATTAGGATTCTATTAGCAATAGCTGCACACTATGATTATGAGATTTGGCAGATGGATGTCAAAACAGCTTTTCTCAATAGATACATTGAAGAAAACATTTTCATGGAACAACCTAGGGGTTTTGAGTCCCAAGATGGTTCCAAGGTATGTAAGCTAAAGCGATCCACTTATGGGTTAAAACAAGCTTCGAGAAGTTGGAATATCCGCTTTGATGAAGCCATTATGTCATCTGGTTTTATAAAAAATGAAGATGAGCAATGTGTATATAAGAAGGTTAGTGATAGTGCTGTCACTTTCCTTGTCTTATATGTGGATGACATTTTGTTGATGGGTAATGACACAGGTATGTTGACAATTGTAAAGGTATGGTTATCAAATACATTCTCCATGAAAGACTTAGGGGAGGCAACCTATATTCTTGGAATTCGCATCTATAGAGATAGAGCAAAAAGAATAATTAGTTTATCCCAAAGTCTATACTTGGAAAAGGTGTTAAAGAGGTTTAACATGCTTGATTCCAAGAGAGGATTGTTGCCAGTGAGACATGGTATCCACCTTTCTAAAGAGATGTCTGCAAAGACACCTGAAGAAAGAGATAAAATGGCCAGGATTCCATATGTCTCGGCTATTGGAAGTTAATGTATGCAATGTTGTGTACTAGGCCGGATATCGAATATGCTGTTAGTTTGACTAGTTTGGAACACTGGATAGCCGTCAAGAATATCCTTAAGTACTTGAGAAGAACTAAGGATTTATTCTTGATATATGGAGGTGGAGACTTATAATTGGATGGTTATACTGATTATAATTTCCAATCAGATATCAATGATAGAAAGTCTACCTCTGGATATGTGTTCATTTGTAATAGAGGTGCAGTCAGTTGGAAGAGTTCCAAATAGAGTACGACTGTAGATTCCACTACCAAGGCTGAGTATATTGCTATATCAAATGCTGCAAAAGAAGCTGTTTGGATAAAGAAGTTCGTGACAGAACTTGTAGTAGTTCCTTCCATTGAGTCAGCAGTTCCACTTCACTGTGGCAACACGGAGCGATACTGAGTTAAGGAACCCGGTCTCACCAGAAATCCAAACACATAGAAAGGCGCTACCACATTATCAGAGAAATAGTTGGACGAGGCGATGTAGCCATGCAGAAAATAACATCAGCTGAAAATCCAGCTGATCCATTCACTAAGCCTATGTCACAACTATTTCTCTGATAATGTGGTAACGCTTTTCTATGTGTTTGGATTTCTGGTGAGACCGGGGTTCCTTAGCCTATATGACTGCTCCATTGTGGTCACAGTGTAGTGGAACTGCTGACTCAATAGAAGGAACTACTGTAAGTTCTGTCATGAACTTCTTTATCCAAATAGCTTCCTTTGCAAAGATCTCAAGCAAAGAATATACTCAAATTTCTTAAGTGGAATCAACAATCGTGCTCTATTTGGAACTCTTTCAACAGACTGCACCTCCATTACAAATGAACACATACCCAGAGGTAGACTTTCTATCATCGATATCTGATTGGAAATTAGAATCAGTATAACCATTCAAGTGCAAGTTTCCACCTTCATATATTAAGAATAAATCCTTAGTTCTTCTCAAGTACTTAAGGATATTCTTGACAGCTATCCAGTGTTCCAAACCTGGATTGGATTGATACCTGCTAGTCAAACTAACAGCATATGCGATATTCGGCCTAGTACACAACATTATATACATTAAACTTCCAATAGCCAAAGCATATAGAATCCTGGCCATTTTATTTCTTTCTTCAGGTGTCTTTGGAGACATCTCTTTAGAAAGGTGGATACCATGTCTCACTGGCAACAATCCTCTCTTGGAATCAAGCATGTTAAACCTCTTTAACACATTTTCCAAGTATAGACTTTGAGATAAACTAATTATTTTTTTCGCTCTATCTCTATAGATGCGAATCCCAAGAATATAGGTTGCCTCCCCTAAGTCTTTCATGGAGAATGTATTTGACAACCATACCTTTACAGTTGTCAACATACCTGTATCATTACCCATTAATAATATGTCATCCACATATAAGACTAGGAAAGTGATAGCACTGTCACTAACCTTCTTATATATACATGGCTCATCCACATTTTTTATAAAACCAAATGATTTAATGGCTTCATCAAAATGGATGTTCCAACTCCTCAAAGCTTGCTTTAACCCATAAATGGATCACTTTAGCTTGCATGCCTTAGAACCATCTTGGGATTCAAAACCCCTAGGTTATTCCATGAAAATGTTTTCTTCAATGTATCCATTGAGAAAAGCTATTTTGACATCCATCTGCCAAATCTCATAATCATAGTATACAGCTATTGCTAATAGAATCCTAATTGATTTAAGCATGGCAACAGGCAAGAAAGTCTCCTCATAGTCGATTCCTTGCCTTTGGCGAAACCCTTTCGCTACTAGCCTTACCTTATAGGTCTCTACCTTTCCATCAGAACTAATTTTCTTTTTAAAAATCCATTTGTTCCCTATAGGTACAATACCTTCAGGTGGGTCAACAAGATCCTAAACTTGATTCTTATACATGGAATCAATCTCGGGTTTCATAGCATCAATCCATTTTGAAGAGTCTTTATCTGATATAGCTTCTTCATACATAAATGGATCATCTCCATGATCTACTTCTTCATGAGTAGACAACTCTTGTTCTTCTTCATGAAGGAAACCATATCTCACTGGTGGGTGAGATACCCTGGTTCTTCTACGAGGAATAGCTGTAGATGTTTCATCAACGGGTGTAGGTTGACTAGATGGATCTATATCCATCTGATCTGTTGGTTGGTTAGAATTCTCCAATTCTAACTCTATTTGCCTTCCTTTGCCTCCTTCTTGAATAAACTGTTGTTCAAGAAATGTAGCATCTCTACTTACCACAACCTTTTGTGATGTAGGCAAATAAAAATAATATCCAAAACTATCTTTTGGATATCCAACAAATAGACCCTTTTCTGATCTGGTTTCCAATTTATCGGTGTTCAGCTTTTTAATATAAGCTGAACAACCCCAAATCTTAACATGCGTAAGACTTGATTTTCTTCCATGCCATATCTCATAAGGTGCGGAAGAAACTGATTTTGATGGAATTCTATTTAGAATATACAAAGCTGATTCTAATGCAAATCCCCAAAAGGTGATTGTCATATCAGTATAGCTCTTCATACTACGTACCATGTCCAATAGAGTACGATTTCTCCGTTCAGATACACCATTCAGCTGTGGTGTTCCTGGAGGAGTCAGCTGGGAAAAAATGTCGTGCTCTCTCAAGTATTCATCAAATTCAGTACTCAAATATTCACCTCTACGATCTGATCGAAGAGCTTTAATACTCTTTCCTATTTGATTTTCTACTTCAGATTTAAATTCTTTGAACTTTTCAAAGGATTTATGTTTGTATTTCATCAAATACAAATACCCAAACCTTGATTTATCATCAGTAAAGGTAATAAAGTAATGAAAACCGCCTCTAGTCATTTCCTTAAATGGACCACATACATCACTATGTATTAGCTCTAAAATATTTTTAGCCCTTAGCCCTTGTCCAACAAAGGGTGATCTAGTAATTTTGCCCTGAAGGCAAGATTCACAAGTTGAAGTAGGCTCAGAGCCCAATGAGGATATTGAAGGAACGGAAGCGTGAAAAACACAAGTTTATACCATTGAATTCAAAAATTTTCACCTAGGGTCACATGCATCATGCAAGATTTACTTTTATCTATTTGATTTCAATGATAAACAACATATTAAAACTCTTTTAATATGTTTTTGGATCTGTGTTTTCCATTTAAGATTTTAAAATTAATTAGATTAATTTTAGAACCCTAGATTAAATCAAGAACGATTACACTAACCTCTTGATGCAATCGCAATGTCTGCGCTTTGAGATTCGCCTTCGTGACACCGTATATTGTCCTCTAGCTTGTCCACACCAAGAACACCTATGGCAGCCCTTGAACAGCTTCTAAAGCTTTTTCTATTAATTAGAAATTCAAGTTCTGCCTTTTAAGAGATTAGAGATGTAAACAGGACACTAGAAACAATTTCTAGTGTTCTTAATTCAAGAGATTGATTGCTAATCTCTTTGAATTGATGAGAGATGAAGAAGAATAGATGAAGAGCCTCAAAATGGCGTGACAAAGGAGAGGAGTGGCGGCTGGTTATTTTTCTTTTTCATAACAACACTTATATAGCTAGGTTAACACATTAAACCCTTGCCACATGACACAGTTTGATTAGCTCAAGGTTTAAGTGACCCAATCACATTGTGCCAAGTGTCAAACCTATATTTAATCTTAATATTAATCAACTTACATGATTAAAAACATTTGGCAAGCTTATGTGTAATCCCATGTGTCACCATCTCATGGTGCCACGTGTCACACTGTGAAATGACCAAAATGCCCCTGTGTCTTAATTTTGAGTTCTCAACCTAAATTAATTATTTCTCTTCTTCTAATCAATTTATATCCAATATAAATTAATTAATTAATCTCTATTAATTAATTTCTCATTAAATAAATTCATATTTAAACACTTTAAATATAAATTTAACTTATACTACACATCCAATAATCTAGATTTGGTTTCAAGTCATGCTAGGGACTTTGCAATCTAATTGCAAACCAAACCTATTTAATTAATCAATTAAACTCTTTAATTAATTAATTAAATCATATTTAATTAGGTGATAACTTTTGTATGTGTGTGACTTTCTAGGCTCATCACTAATTGGCAATAAGACATGATATCAACTCTTAATATCATCAGAACTCTTTCTTACCATAAATGATTTCTCTAAATCATTTTATGAACCTCATAGACCATGGTTAACACCTAGCATAACATGCCATGCCCACCCAATTAGTAATAAGGTTTACCTTAAATGAACCTATAATCATATGTTACCATGCACTAGAATCTCTCTGTTACAAAATCCCAACTCAAGCTGGAGTCATGGTTTATGTCAAACTCCATTTGCTATGAATATTATGTTCTCTTTTAATTTCAGTTCTTGATTAAAAGATTTTCTCATTAGAAACTCCTTTCTGAATAAATCTATCTGTCCTCGCCAGGAACTTGAAACATCAAGAACAATTAAATGAACATAGGATTTTATCTCTATTTACTTAGAGGAACAGATTCCATCTTGATCAACACCTACCTCCATATATAACTAGTAGGAGCCAACACATGCCCATATACTCATACATAGTACAAGTATGAAAGCAGTATCAAACTCAAACTACCTATATACAAGATAACTGTGCTATCTCAGGTCTAAAGATTATATGCACTGATATGATTTATGACAAAACATTGACAAGAGTAAACTCCATGTGCTTGTCATAAGTATCACTGGTTCGGCCTACTTATCATTTATAAGTGTCTATCATGTTTATTATATGGCATGAGACTCACCATTCCATCTTATTTATATCTCATATAAATAACTTGGGAACAAACATGAATACAATCTTTCTGGATAAGTCATGTCCTTATTATGAAGTATTCTCGATTGTGAACCTATTTATGATACTTTGTGCTAGAAATATTGTCACTCATATTCTTAACAACTTAAGAATAATATTTCTAACAAAATATCAATGGACCTTTTCTATTACACATAAATATATTATGTAAACGGAAAAGTGGAAATGCCTTTTATTAATAAAAATATGTACAAGATATATTCTAAATGATATGCTCTAGGGCATACTACTAACAATCTCCCACTAGCACTAGAGCCATTCATTACAATATCTTAGACCTATCTTCTCAAGATGTCGGCCTAATCGAGTCGTGACATAGGCTTAGTGAATGGATCACCGGATTTTCACCGATGCTATTTTCTGCATGGCTACATCTCCTCGCCCAACTATTTCTCCGATAATGTGGTAGCGCCTTTCTATGTGTTTGGATTTCGTGAGACCTTGGTTCCTTAGCTCGTATGATCGCTCCATTGTTGTCACAAGGTGTAGTGGAACCTGACTCAATGGAAGGAACTATCGTATGTTCTGTCATGAACTTCTTTATCCAAACGACTTCCTTTGCAACATCCGATGCAAAGAATATACTCGACCTCAGAGTGGAATCTGCAGTCGTGCTCTGTTTGGAACTCTTCCAACTGACTGCACCTCCATTACAAATGAACACATATCTCTATAGATGCAAATCCCAAGAATATAGGTTGCCTCCCCTAAGTCATTCATGGAGAATGTATTTGACAACCATACCTTTATAGTCGTCAACATACCTGTGTCATTACCCATCAACAGTATGTCATCCACATATAAGACAAGGAAAGTGATAGCACTGTCACTAACCTTCTTATATACACATGGCTCATCCTTATTTTTGATAAAACCAAAGGATTTAATGGCTTCATCAAAACGGATGTTCCAACTCCTCGAAGCTTGTTTCAACCCATAAATGGATCGCTTTAGCTTGCATACCTTGGAACCATCTTGGGATTCAAATCCCTTAGGTTGTTCCATGAAAATGTTTTCTTCAATGTATCCATTGAGAAAAGCTGTTTTGACATCCATCTGCCAAATCTCATAATCATAGTACGCAGCTATTGCTAATAAAAACCTAATTGATTTAAGCATGGCAACAGGCGAGAAAGTCTCCTCATAGTCGATTCGTTGCCTTTGGCGAAACCCTTTCGCTACTAGCATTGCCTTATAGGTCTCTACCTTTCCATCAGAACTAATTTTCTTCTTGAAAACCCATTTGTTCCCTATACTCAGGTGGGTCAACAAGATCCCAAACTTAATTCTTATACATGGAATCAATCTCGGATTTCATAGCATCAATCCATTTTGAAGAGTTTATATCTGATATAGCTTCTTCATAGGTAAGTGGATCATCTCCATGATCTATTTCTTCATGAGTAGACAACTCTTGTTCTTCTTCATGAAGAAAACCATATCTCACCGGTGGGTGAGATACCCGGTTGTTCTACGAGGAACAGTGTAGATGTTTCATCAATAGGTATTGGTTGACGGATGGATCTATATCCATCGATGCATTGGTTGGTCGAATTCTCCAATTCTAACTCTATTTGCCTTCCTTTGCCTCCTTCTTGAACAAACTGTTGTTCAAGAAATGTGGCATCTCTACTTATCACAACCTTTTGTGAAGTAGGCAAATAAAAATAATATCCAAAACTATCTTTTGGATATCCAACAAATCGACCTTTTACGATCCGGTCTCCAATTTATCGGTGTTCACCTTTTGATATAAGTGGACAACCCCAAATCTTAACATGCTTAAGACTTGGTTTTCTTCCATGCCATATCTCATAAGGTGTGGAAGAAACCGATTTTGATGGAATCCTATTCGAATATACAAAGTCGATTCTAATGCAAATCCCCAAAAGGAGATTGGCATATCAAGATAGCTCATCATACTACGTACCATATCCAATAGGGTACGATTTCTCCTTTCAGATACACCATTCACCGTATGGCGTTCTGGAGGAGTCACCGAGAAACAATGCCATGCTCTCTCAAGTATTCATCAAATTCAAGACTAAATATTCACCTCTACGATCCGATCAAGAGCTTTAATATTCTTTCTGTTTGATTTTCTACTTGATTTAAATTCTTTGAACTTTTCAAAAGATTCATGTTTGTATTTCATCAAATGCAAATACCCAAACCTTGATTTATCATCGAAAGGTAATAAAATAATGAAAACCCTCTAGCCATTTCTTTAAATGGACCACATACATCACTATGTATTAGCTCCAAAATATTTTCACTCTTAGCCTGTCCAACAAAGGGTGATCTAGTCATTTTGCCCTCAAGGCAAGATTCACAAGTTGGAGTAGGCTCAGAGCCCAATGAGGATAGAATCCCCATTTTCTCCAGCTTTGCAATCCTATCTTCGCAACATGACATAACCTTAAGTGCCAAATATATTTTGAACTTGAGTTGGTTTTCACCATGGCATTGCATTCTTTTAGATCACTTGCATTCAATTTGTGTTTGTCATTATTATCCAAATAATAAAGACCATCATTCATATAACCTGAACTAATATATTTATTTCCAAAATAAATATTGCAAACATCATCGATGAATCAAATTCATAGCCATTTCTAGTCAAACTAGATATAGAAATGATGTTCTTAAAAGCATCGTACATATAAAATATTATCCAAACACAAAACATGTCCAAACATGTAAAAGATTTAGATCCTATGGCTAAAGCTTCAAAGCTGAGCCATTGCCAATCCGGACTCTAACATCTTGAGAACGCAAGTCGCTACTATTTGCTAGTTCCTCGCATATCATTAGAAATGTGAGAATCGGCACCATGATCTAAAACCCAAGTCAGATGAACTATGAGTATCATCGAATCTAAATAACAAGATATGGACATACCTTTGAAGGTGTATCCTTCTTGTCCTTGAAAAGCAAGATACTGGGCGCCTTTTCCAAAGGCCCATCCTTTTGGCAATGGAAACACTTTGCCTTCATCAGCTTTAGTCTTCCTTTTCTGTTTAGCTATTTTCTTAGAAGGACCAGGAATCTAAGGTTTCTTTTTCTTATTGCCATTCTTCTTGTTGGACTTTCCAGCAGAAGAAGATACAACCAAAGCTACCTCTTTTCCTTTATTGCCTGGCATATTCTTTTGGGCAATAACCGCATGTTGAGTAAACCAGCTAAGGTGCATTCTGTTTAGTCATATGGAAATTTGTCACAAATTTCCCAAAAGACTCGTGGAAGGGATGAAGGATCAAATCCGTCGTAGTTGGAAATCCATGTTGAAGTCAAGATGTTCCAACCGCTCAATCATGCGAATCATCTTGTGGACATGATCCCCAACATTCGTCCCTCAGACATCCTCATACTAAATAGTTGTCTAGATATCTCATACCTAGCATTCCCGCTATGCTCACCATACAACTCTTGTAGGTGAAGGAGGATCTCACTCGCACTTTGCATGTTCTCATGTTGCTTCTGTAACTCATTACTCATGGAAGCAAGCATGTAACACTTAGCTCTCATATCATGCTCCTTCCACTTGTCCAAAGTTTCATGTTCCTCTTGTGTGGCCTCCGGAGGTAAGGGACCAGAACATTTGAACCTAGAACATATCCTATATGTTCAAGGTTCAGACAAGTTTCAAATTTCCTAGCCAATCGCATGATTAGGTCTGTCAACCTATTGTGATCAAGTATGCTTGCAAGAATATTGGATGGTGGTGGTTGTTTTGTGCTCATTTTTATCGTAAAATTAATCGCAGAAAATAACCGATTAATTAGTAAATGTATCATGTAATTAACCAAAATGATTATGGTCTTTTAATCAAATTGGTCCTCCCACTAACTTAGCGAATCCTACACTTCCAAAGTAGAAAACGGAAATCCTAGTTGGATGGATTTCTAATGGGTGATTGAATTCTTATAATTCTATTGATCATCCTCAGGTACATCCATTATTGGAATTACAATAAACTATAAGTGAGCAACTCTTTGCCCATCACATCTCATGTGAGGTTCAATCCTTTACCTAGCCCCTAATGCTCAAAATCTCAGGTAGATCCATTATTGACTTATCTTGCATTAGTTAAGTTGATCCCATTGAGCCAGTAATTATGCAAATAATTTTAATGTCCTCAGGTGCATCCAATATTGGCCACTAAACCATTTACATATTTACAACATCTCATGCTTAACAATTATTCTTAAGAAAATCTCTTAAATAAATTGCATCTTATGCAACTATTTAAAATTTCTTAAAATAATTGCCCCAATGGAGGGCCTATGTTATAATTACTTTAATTATAGCATTTGTAATTATGCAAATAATTTTAATGTCCTCAGGTACATCCAATATTGGCCACCAAACCATTTACATATTTACAACATCTCATGCTTAACAATTATTCTTAAGAAAATCTCTTAAATTAATTGCATCTTATGCAACTATTTAAAATTTCTTAAAATAATTGCCCCAATGGAGGGCCTATGTTATAATTACTTTAATTATAGCATTTCCAACTTAATCATTTGTTTGGAAGATTTTATAGTCATCCTAATTACTATTAAGGTCTCAATTTGCACATTATCCATTTAGCATGCATATATCATATAATTGCATACATTCCCACACATCTCATGCATTCATGGATAAGCAGTAAATATGGTATGATCATGGACTTTCTAAGGGATTCAATTCTGAGCCACCAAGAATTGAATTAGGGCATTCCTAGGTGCATTTCATTCATTCATTTTACAAGAGTTGCTGAAGGAGTACATAATCAACACTTGATCTTGAATTCCTCCCACTGGTCCTACCAATGCTCTTGACCTCCTTGAATTTCTTGCAATCCAATTACATAGTAATCCTTGGCATACCAAGGCGAATTTACAAGAACTTAAATAAATGAAATTATAACCCAAAAATTATTACAAACTTAATAATACATCCCCAAAATAAATTAAAATAAATTAATTAATTTACAATCCCAAAGAAACATAAAAGAAATAAATCCAATCACATTGGTCTTTTATAGTCCATGATCATCCATCATGCATATCACTATTTAACAATTAAATAAAACATACATACTTAAATTAAATTGAATATCTCATACTCAACTTAAAAATCCAGATTTGAATATGATTCAAATAAATTTAAAAATTCAGATTTGAATCTCATTCAAACAAATTTAAAAATTAAGATTTGAATCACATTCAAACAACTTTAAAAATTCAGATTTGAATCACATGCAAACATTTTTTAAAAAATCAGATTTGAATCACATTCAAACATTTTTTTAAAAAATAGATCTGAATTTTATTCAATCAATTTTAAAAAATCAGATTTAAATATGATTCAAACAATTTTAAAAATTCAGATTTGAATCACATTCAAACAACTTTTAAAATTCAGATTTGAATCACATTCAAACAATTTTTAAAATTCTGATTTGAATCATAATTTAATTGTGTGATAAAAATTCTAATTAAACAATTTAATTAGACATAAAATGGATCTTAGATCATACAACAATTGCACATTCACAATCCATTTACCTTTGCACACCATTGTGATGCATTAACCATGCGCACCATGGTGTTCATCATTTGTGCCGCCACTTTGGCTTTGCAACCAACAATGAACTTTTGATCTCATGAGCAAACACACAATTAAATCATATAAACATCAATCTAAATGGCAAATATAGTGGCTCTGATACCAATTGAAGGAACGGAAGCGTGAAAAACACAAGTTTATACCATTGAATTAAAAAATTTTCACCTAGGGTCACATGCATCATGCAAGATTTATTTTTATCTATTTGATTTCAATGATAAACAACATATTAAAACTCTTTTAATATGTTTTTAGATCTGTATTTGCCATTTAAGATTTTAAAATTAATCAGATTAATTTTAGAACCCTAGATTAAATCAAGAACGATTACACTAACCTCTTGATGCACTGCAGCGTGTCTGCGCCTTTGAGATTCGTCTTCAGGACACCAGATGTTGTCCCTCTAGCTTGTCCACACCAAGAACACCTATGGCAGCTCTTGAACAGCTTCTAAAGCTTTTTCTATTAATTAGAAATTCAAGTTCTGCCTTTTAAGAGATTAGAGATGTAAACAGGACACTAGAAACAATTTCTAGTGTTCTTAATTCAAGAATTTGATGGCTAATATCTTTGAATTGATGAGAGATGAAGAAGAATAGATGAAGAGCCTCAAAATGGCGTGACAAAGGAGAGGAGTGGCTGCTGGTTATTTTTCTTTTTCATAACAACACTTAAAAAGCTAGGTTAACACATTAAACCCTTGCCACATGTCACTCTTTGATTAGCTCTAGGTTTAAGTGACCCAATCACATTGTGCCAAGTGTCAAACCTATATTTAATCTTAATATTAATCTATTTAATCTTAATATTAATCATCTTACATGATTAAAAACATTTGGCAAGCTTATGTGTAATCCCATGTGTCACCATCTCATGGTGCCACGTGTCACACTGTGAAATGACCAAAATGCCCCTGTGTCTTAATTTTGAGTTCTCAACCCAAAATAATTATTTCTCTTCTTCTAATCAATTTATATCAAATATAAATTAATTAATTAATCTCTATTAATTAATTTCTCATTAATTAAATTCATATTTAAACACTTTAAATATAAATTTAACTTATACTACACATCCAATAATCTAGATTTGGTTTCAAGTCATGCTAGGGACTTTGCAATCTAATTGCAAACCAAACCTATTTAATTAATCAATTAAACTCTTTAATTAATTAATTAAATCATATTTAATTAGGTGATAACTTGTGTATGTGTGTGACTTACTAGGCTCATCACTAATTGGCAATGAGACATGATATCAACTCTTAATATCATCAGAACTCTTTCTTACCATAAATGATTTCTCTAAATCATTTTATGAACCTCATAGACCATGGTTAACACCTAGCATAGCATGCCATGGCCACCCAATTAGTAATAAGGTTTACCTTAAATGAACCTATAATCATATGTTACCATGCACTAGAAGGAACGGAAGCGTGAAAAACACAAGTTTACACCATTGAATTCAAAAATTTTCACCTAGGGTCACATGCATCATGCAAGATTTATTTTTATCTTTTTGATTTCAATGATAAACAACATATTAAAACTCTTTTAATATGTTTTTAGATCTTTATTTGCCATTTAAGATTTTAAAATTAATCAGATTAATTTTAGAACCCTGGATTAAATCAAGAACAATTACACTAACCTCTTGATGCAATCGCGTCTGCGCTTTGAGATTCGTCTTCAGGACACCAGATGTTGTCCCTCTAGCTTGGCCACACCAAGAACACCTATGGCAGCCCTTGAACAACTTCTAAAGCTTTTTCTATTAATTAGAAATTCAAGTTCTGCCTTTTAAGAGATTAGAGATATAAACAGGACACTAGAAACAATTTCTAGCGTTCTTAATTCAAGAGATTGATGGCTAATCTCTTTGAATTGATGAGAGATGAAGAAGAATAGATGAAAAACCTCAAAGTGGCGTGACAAAGGAGAGGAGTGGCTACTGGTTGCTTTTTTTTTTCATAACAACACTTAAATAGCTAGGTTAACACATTAAAACCTTGCCACATGTCACCCTTTGATTAGCTCTAGGTTTAAGTGACCCAATCACATTGTGCCAAGTGTCATACCTATATTTAATCTTGATTTTAATCATCTTACATGATTAAAAAAACATTTGGCAAGTTTATGTGTAATCCCACGTGCCACCATCTCATGGTGCCACGTGTCACACTGTGAAATGTCTAAAATGCCCCTGTGTCTTAATTTTGAGTTCTTAACCCAAAATAATTATTTTTTCCTTCTTCTAATTAATTTATATCAAATATAAATTAATTAATTAATCTCTATTAATTAATTTCTCATTAATTAAATTCATATTTAAACACTTTAAATATAAATTTAACTTATACTATACATCCAATAATCTAGATTTGGTTTCAAGTCATGCTAGGGACTTTGCAATTTAATTGCAAACCAAACCTATTTAATTAATCAATTAAACTCTTTAATTAATTAATTAAATCATATTTAAATAGGTGATAACTTGTGTATGTGTGTGACTTACTAGGCTCATCACTAATTGGCAATGAGAGATGATATCAACTCTTAATATCATCAGAACTCTTTCTTACCATAAATGATTTCTCTAAATCATTTTATGAACCTCATAGACCATGGTTAACACCTAGCATAGCATGCCATGGCCACCCAATTAGTAATAAGGTTTACCTTAAATGAACCTATAATCATATGTTACCATGCACTAGAATCTCTCTGTTACAAAATCCCAACTCAAGCTGGAGTCATGGTTTATGTCAAACTCCATTTGCTATGAATATTATGTTCTCTTTTAATTCCAATTCTTGATTAAAAGATTTTCTCATCAGAAACTCTTTTCTGAATAAATCTATCTGTCCTCGCCAGGAACTTGAAACATCAAGAACAATTAAATGAACATAGGATTTTATCTCTATTTACTTAGAGAAACAGATTCCATCTTGATCAACACTTACCTCCATATATAACTAGTAGGAGCCAATACATGCCCATATACCCATACACAGTACAAGTATGAAAGCAGTATCAAACTCAAACTACCTATATACAAGATAACTGTGTTATCTCAGGTCTAAAGATTATATGCACTGATATGATTTATGACAAAACATTGACAAGAGTAAACTCCATGTGCTTGTCATAAGTGTCACTGGTTCGGCCTACTTATCATTTATAAGTGCCTATCATGTTTGTTATATGGCATGAGACTCACCATTCCATCTTATTTATATCTCATATAAATAACTTGGGAACAAACATGAATACAATCTTTCTGGATAATTCATGTCCTTATTATGAAGTATCCTCGATTGTGAACCTATTTATGATACTTTGTGCTAGAAATATTGTCACTCATATTCTTAACAACTTAAGAATAATATTTCTAACAAAATATCAATGGACCTTTTCTATTACACATAAATATATTATGTAAACAGAAAAGTGGAAATGCCTTTTATTAATAAAATATGTACAAGACACATACTAAATGATATGCTCAAGGGCATACTACTAACAGCACTAGAATCTCTCTGTTACAAAATCCCAACTCAAGCTAGAGTCATGGTTTATGTCAAACTCCATTTGCTATGAATATTATGTTCTCTTTTAATTCCAGTTCTTGATTAAAAAGATTTTCTCATCAGAAACTCTTTTCTGAATAAATCTATCTGTCCTGGCCAGAAACTTGAAACATCAAGAACAATTAAATGAACATAGGATTTTATCATTATTTACTTAGAGGAACAGATTCCATCTTGATCAACACCTACCTCCATATATAACTAGTAGGAGCCAACACATGCCCATATACCCATACATAGTACAAGTATGAAAGCAGTATCAAACTCAAACCACCTATATACAAGATAACTGTGCTATCTCAGGTCTAAAGATTATATGCACTGATATGATTTATGACAAAACATTGACAAGAGTAAACTCCATGTGCTTGTCATAAGTATCACTGGTTCGGCCTACTTATCATTTATAAGTGCCTATCATGTTTGTTTTATGGCATGAGACTCACCATTCCATCTTATTTATATCTCATATAAATAACTTGGAAACAAACATGAATATAATCTTTCTGGATAAGTCATGTCCTTATTATGAAGTATCCTCGATTGTGAACCTATTTATAATACTTTGTGCTAGAAATATTGTCACTCATATTCTCAACAACTTAAGAATAATATTTCTAATAAAATATCAATGGACCTTTTCTATTACACATAAATATATTATGTAAACGGAAAAGTGGAAATGCCTTTTATTAATAAAAATATGTACAATATACATACTAAATGATATGTTCTAGGGCATACTACTAACAGATATAATCCCCATTTTCTCCAATTTTGCAATCTTATCTTCTGCAACATGACATAACCTTAAGTGCCAAATATATTTTGAACTTGAGTTAGTTTTCACCATGGCATTGCATTCATTTAGATCACTTGCATTCATTTTGTGTTTGTCATTATTATCTAAATAGTAAAGACCATCATTCATATAACCCGAACCAACATATTTATTTCCAAAATAAATATTGCAAACATCATCTGTGAACTGAAATTCATAGCCATTTCTAGTCAAACTAGATATAGAAATGATGTTCTTAAAAGCATCAGGTACATAAAAAATATTATCCAAACAAAAAACATGTCCAAACATGTAAAAAGATTTAGATCCTATGGCTAAAGCTTCAACAGTTGAGCCATTGCCAATCTGGACTCTAACAACTTGAGAACGCAAGCTGCTATGAGAAATGTGAGAACTGGCACTAGTATCTAAAACCCAAGCTGTAGATGAACTATGAGTATCATTAGATTCTAAATAACAAGATATAGACATACCTTTCGAAGGTCTATCCTTCTTGTCCTTCAGAGAAGTAAGATACTCTGGGCAGTTCCTTTTCCAGTGCCCATCCTTCTGGCAGTGGAAACACTTTCCTTTGCCTCCATCAGCTTTAGTCTTCCCTTTCTGTTTAGCTATTTTCTTGGAAGGACCAGGAATATGTTATTTCTTTTTTTTATTGCCCTTCTTCTTGTTGGACTTTCCAGTAGAAGAAGATGCAATCAAAGCTACCTCTTTTCCTTTATTACCCGACATATTCTTTTGGGCAATAACTAGCATGTTGAGTAAACTAGCTAAGGTACATTCCTGTTTAGTCATATGGAAATTTGTCACAAAAGTCCCAAAAGACTCAGGAAGGGACTGAAGGATCAAATCCGTCAGTAGTTGGAAATCCATGTTGAAGTCAAGATGTTCCAGCTGCTCAATCAGCCGAATCATCTTGTGGACATGATCCCCAATATTCTGTCCCTCAGACATCCTCATGCGGAATAGCTGTCTAGATATCTCATACCTAGCATTCCTGCTGTGCTCACCATACAACTCTTGTAGGTGAAGGAGGATCTCACTCGCACTCTGCATGTTCTCATGCTGCTTCTGTAACTCATTACTCATGGAAGCAAGCATGTAACACTTAGCTCTCATATCATGCTCCTTCCACTTGTCCAAAGTTTCATGTTCCTCTTGAGTTGTCTCTGGAGGTAAGGGACCAGGATCATTGAGTCTAGAACATATCCCATATGTTCAAGGTTCAGGACAAGTTTCAAATTTCTTAGCCAATCAGACAGATTAGGTCCTGTCAACCTATTGCGATCAAGTATGCTTGCAAGGATATTGGATGGTGGTGGTTATTCTGTGCTTATTATTATCAGAAAATTAACTACAGAAAATAACCAGATTAATTAGTAAATGTATCATGTATTTAACCAAAATGATTATAGTCTTTTAATCAAATTGGTCTTCCCACTAAGTTAGCAAATCCTACACTTCCAAAGTAGAAAATGGAAATCCTAGTTGGATGGATTTCTAGTGGGTGATTGAATTCTTATAATTCTATTGATCATCCTCAGGTACATCCATTATTGGAATTACAATAAACTATAAGTGAGCAACTCCTTGCCCATCACATCTCATGTGAGGTTCAATCCTTTACCTAGCCCCTAATGCTCAAAATCTCAGATACATCCATTATTGACTTATCTTGCATTAGTTAAGTTGATCCCATTGAGCCAGTAATTATGCAAATAATTTTAATGTCCTCAGGTACATCCAATATTGGCCACCAAACTATTTACATATTCACAACATCTCATGCTTAACAATTATTCTTAAGAAAATGTCTTAAATTAATTACATCTTATGCAACTATTTAAAATTTCTTAAAATAATTGCCCCAATGGAGGGCTCATGTTATAATTACTTTAATTATAGTATTTCCAACTTAATCATTTTGTTTGGAAGATTTTATGGTCATCTTAATTACTATTAAGGTCTCACTTTGTACATTATCCATTTAGCATGCATATATCATATACTACATACATTCACATACATCTCATGCATTCATGGATAATAAATAAATATAGTATGATCATGGACTTTCTAAGGGATTTAATTCTGAGCCACCAAGAATTGAATTGGGGCATTCCTAGGTGCATTTCATTCATTCATATTACAAGAGTTACTGAAGGAGTACATAATCAACACTTGATATTGAATTCCTCCCACTGGTCCCACCAATGCTCTTGACCTCCTTGATCTTCTTGCAATCCAATTACATAGTAATCCAAGGCAAATTTACAAGAACTTAAATAAATGAAATTACAACTCAAAATTATTACAACCTTAATAATACATGCCCAAAAATAAATTAAAATAAATTAATTAATTTACAATCCCAAAGAAACATAAAATAGATAAATCCAATCACATTAGTCTTTTATAGTCCATGATCATCCATTATGCATATCACTATTTAACAATTAAATAAAACATACATACTTAAATTAAATTGAATATCTCATATTCAACTTAAAAATCCAGATTTGAATATAATTCAAACAAATTTAAAAATTCTGATTTAAATCACATTTAAACAAATTTAAAAATTCATATTTGAATCACATTCAAACAACCGTAAAAATTCAGATTTGAATATTATTCAAACAACTTTAAAAATTCAGATTTGAATATGATTCAAACAACTTTAAAAATTCAGATTTGAATCACATTCAAATAACTTTTATAATTCAGATTTGAATCACATTCAAACAATTTTTAAAATTCTTATTTGAATCAAAATTTAGTTGTATGATTAAAACTACTAATTAAACACTTTAATTAGTGATAGGATAGGCCTTAGATCATACAACAATTGCAGAATTTAAAACCAAAACTTGTGCCACCCATGAAGCCTAAGGATGGCGCACCATTGATGGTGAGATCAAGCATGCCGCCATACTTCTTTATCCAACCAGCAATGGATCTATGATCTCATGATTATTCCTGTGACACCTCTTTACCCGTGTAAAATTATAATTTATTTGAGGTTCCGAAAATTTTTAAAGAAAATCCGGCGGAGTACCGGCTAAAAATGGATAAAACAGTTCTTCGGAACCTGTGAAAAACACTTCTAATAATCATATTCATCCATGCACAAACTCCAATATCAAAATCTCAATATCTTTCAACCTTTCGTTTCTCAATCATTCATCTCATTTATTAATCATGTACAAGTCATAAATAGACATTCACTCTTCCATTCACAAATACAATTTTCATTATTTACATGAATATCAAAATTTATTACGTAAGTTCAAATACATATGAGAAAATAGAAATTAGTTACAAAATATCAAAATGAAATCTAGTGTCCTACCAATGCACTGTGGAAGGTGAGGTGACACGGACACTATGCAGAACTGTGAACGGCCTTACTCAATCTGTGGTCTACTGGGCCCTCTGTCCAAATCTTCAGTACCTATGCGTTGCAAAAGCGACGCGCTAAGCATAAAGCTTAGTGGTGCAATAATAAAATAAAAGAAAATAGCAAAAAATAAATGTGTATTTAATGTATACGCCTTATTTGTTTTGCATTTGTATATCCCCTTTTTTTTTTTTTTCTTTTCGTTAACTTTGTCCACATTCATTCATTTGGTTGCCCAAGTAACCTATGCTGGACGACTGGACTGGATAACGGGTCGTTGGCACTGGACACCGCGGTGCCTCGGGCCGTCATACCATGGGACGCAGAACGTCAACCACGTATGCAGTCAGTATGGCTAAAAGCCATGATATCACATAATCGGGCATAAAAGCCATGAATACGGGCATAAAAGCCATGAATACAGGCACAAAGCCTTCGCGATCGCTAAAACAATACCCTATAGGCATGCCAAACTATCCAAACCAATCTTGTTAGGTATACTAGGGCATTTGATACTTTAAAATTCTTCAATTTGTAAATTTCAACTTTTGATGTCACTATTCACTTCATTGGTCAACAAAAAGTTGACTTTTGCATAGAAAATAGGTGCATTGGTTTTAACACTCTCAATGTACCACATTTTGCATTTAAAACTTGTTGGAATAAGTCACCAAATCCATTTCCAAGTTTAAACCAAGGGAAGCAGAATTTTCAGTTTTTGTAGCCCAATTTTACTGTTCCATTGGGCACTGTTGCAGTAGGAATTTGAGGAAATGGTAAACATGAAAGTTGTTCCTTATTTTGTCTAGTTGAATTTCCTTTTTTGAATCACTCCATTTGGAGTTTTGTAACTCCAGATATGGTCCAAAAACCACAGCTGGCCGGATTTCCATTCTGCAGAAATTACCATATCTACAGTAACATAAACAGTGACTGTGATTGCATATTTGAATAGGTTCTGGCCATAATTTGGGGTAGGTTCCTTCATGAAAGTTGTTTGTCTATGTCTTAACTTGTTGCTGTAAACATTTCAGGTCAATTGACCATATCTACAGTGAGTTATGGCCAAATGAACAGTTACTATTCATTTGGTCATTTCTGCAGGTGCTGTTGCAGGGTATCCGGATTGGGGCCAACTTTTGGTCCTCTTGCTTTGGTCTTTTGGGCATGATTTCTTCAGTAAAAATGTGCCATTATAAGCCTAGTTTCATGTCCAATTGGCCAAACACCAATTTGACTTACACAGCCAAAGTTATGGCTGTCTAAGTGGACTGAAATTTCAGTCACCCTGCTGCTGTCCTTAGGCAGCCTACACATTCACTTTGCCATGCATTAACTCACTTCAAATTATGATTAACTTGCCTTAAATGGTCACTAATTGACCACTAGAATGTCCATTAATCAATTCAAATGCCAAGTCCAATTTTCACTTCTCAAAACCCTAATTTCCAATTCAATTCCCCCATACACCTAGTTAAACACTTTCATTCATTATATATGTGTATATACACCTTGAACATAATCTCTAATTCATTCTAAGTCCATTAAAACCATCAAAAACACTCCATCAATGTTCCTTCCTTAGGGCTGCCGAAAATCATAGTAGGCATACACATAATTTTTATTCATTTAAGTTACAAATTCATACTTGTTTCAAGTCTCTAGCATGGAAATAAAGAGTTTTAAGTATATATGTGCACTAACCTCTTGTAGGCAGATTTTTCCAAGCCCCAAACTTCACTTTCTTTCTTCTTCTTGGCTGCCAAAAGGTTTTGCAAGGTGCAAGGACAAATTTTAGTGAAAGGTCTCTAGGGTTTTAGGGTGAAATGAAGAGGAAATGGAGCTTGATTGAAGTTGTCAATGGAGGTTTGGGCTAAGCAAGGTTTTGGCTGGTTTTTGGGGAGGAAGAAGGCTGCTCACGTTTTTGTTTCCTTTGGTCTTTATTTGGTCTTGTTTATCTCTTTTATTTGTTGGTTAATTGTTTGTTTAATTGTGATTGGTTATGGCTTTTAAATGACATCATCATGGTGTCATAAATAAGCCTTTTTCCTCATTTTCTTTTCTTTTCTTCACTACTCATTTTCAATTTAATTTCTAGTAATGTTTATTCATATTTTATGTCATAATAATTATTTACTCAACTGGACAAGTCGGCCAAAAATCACCTCTGAAGGCGAAATGACCAAAATGCTCTCCGTTTGGCTTAACGGGTCAAAATTGTCTGTACCGATTGAAAATTTTTTCTAAATATTTTCTTAGCATTCTAATTCCATAGGAACCTTAATGACCCTTCTCTGGAGTCCCAAAAATTATTTTATGAATTTTTCCCCGGGTCTAGGGTTCCTAGTTGCGAGAACCGCAACTTCCCTCTGGGTTACCCATCGCTTGGGCACCGGCTCATTTGACTTAATTGTATTTTATTTCTAAAATTTTTACTAAATTTTTCTTATTAATATTTGAGTTAATTATGGTTCCAGACTTTAGTTTAAATATTTTTTCGGACGTTCTAGCTATCCGGACCGACACCGGTCACCGGAACAGTAGAATGCACGGAGTTGCTACCGGGAGGGTGTTACAACTCTTCCCCTCTTATTTAAATTTCGTCCTCGAAATTTACTCAGTGTAAATAGTCGAGGAGCTACTACCTCCTTATTTCTTCACCTTTCCGTGTTATCTTACTTCACTTTCTCCTTAGTTTCAATCCTATCCTCAAATAATTCTGTACTCATCCACTTTCATCTTAAATACAGTCTCCTTCTCATCTCCATTCGCTATCTCATTGTTTCTTCACTCTCTTATTCCATACCCTAACCTAAAATAAATGGGAAATACAGATCTGCAATAGTGTCACCTCAACTCTTATGAATGCAATGCATGATATACAGTCTATCTAGGTCCAGAAACGCCTAAACCGCGCTCTGATACCAATAAATGTGACACCTCTTTACCCGTGTAAAATTATAATTTATTTGAGGTTTCGAAAATTTTTAAAGAAAATCCGGCGGAGTACCGGCTAAAAATGGAGAAAACAGTTATTCGGAACCTGTGAAAAATACTTCTAATAATCATATTCATCCATGCACAAACTCCAATATCAAAATCTCAATATCTTTCAACCATTCGTTTCTCAATCATTCATCTCATTTATTAATCACGTACAAGTCATAAATAGACATTCACTCTTCCATTCACAAATATAATTTTCATTATTTACATGAATATCAAAATTTATTACATAAGATCAAATACATATGAGAAAATAGAAATTAGTTACAAAATATCAAAATGAAATCTAGTGTCCTACCAATGCACTGTGGAAGGTGAGGTGACACGGACACTATGCAGAACTGTGAACGGCCTTACTCAATCTATGGTCTACTGGGCCCTCTGTCCAAATCTTCAGTACCTACGCGTTGCAAAAGCGAAGCGCTAAGCATAAAGCTTAGTGGTGCAATAATAAAATAAAAGAAAATAGCAGAAAATAAATGTGTATTTAATGTATATGCCTTATTTGTTTTGCATTTGTATATCCCTTTTTTTTTTTTTTTCTTTTCGTTAACTTTGTCCACTTTCATTCATTTGGTTGCCCAAGTAACCTATACTGGACGACTGGACTGGATAACGGGTCGTTGGCATTGGACAACGCGGTGCCTCGGGCCGTCATACCATGAGACGCAGAACGTCAACCACGTATGCAGTCAGTATGGCTAAAAGCCATGATATCACATAATCGGGCATAAAAGCCATGAATACGGGCATAAAAGCCATGAATACAGGCACAAATCCTTTCGCAGTACTGCTAAAACAATACCCTATTGGCATGCCAAACTATCCAAACCAATCTTGTTAGGTATACTAGGGCATTTGATACTTTAAAATTCTTCAATTTGTAAATTTCAACTTTTGATGTCACTATTCACTTCATTGGTCAACAAAAAGTTGACTTTTGCATAGAAAATAGGTGCATTGGTTTTAACACTCTCAATGTACCACATTTTACATTTAAAACTTGTTGGAATAAGTCACCAAATCCATTTCCAAGTTTAAACCAAGGGAAGCAGAATTTTCAATTTTTGTAGCCCAATTTTACTGTTCCATTGGGCACTGTTGCAGTGGGAATTTGAGGAAATGGTAAACATGAAAGTTGTTTCTTATTTTGTCTAGTTGAATTTCCTTTTTTGAATCACTCCATTTGGAGTTTTGTAGCTCCAGATATGGTCCAAAAACCACAACTGGTCGGATTTCCATTCTGCAGAAATTACCATATCTATTGTAACATAAATAGTGACTGTGATTGCATATTTGAATAGGTTCTGGCCATAATTTGGGGTAGGTTCCTTCATGAAAGTTGTTTGTTTATGTCTTAACTTGTTTTTGAAAAATGTTCAGGTCAATTGACCATATCTACAGTGAGTTATGGCCAAATGAACAGTTACTGTTCATTTGGTCATTTCTGCAGGTGCTGTTGCAGGGTATCCGGATTGGGGCCAAGTTTTGGTCCTCTTGCTTTGGTCTTTTGGGCATGGTTTCTTCAGCAAAAATGTGCCATTATAAGCCTAGTTTCATGTCCAATTGGACAAACACCAATTGGACTTACACAGCCAAAGTTATGGCTGTCTAAGTGGACTGAAATTTCAGTCACCCTGCTGCTGTCCTTAGGCAGCCTACACATTCACTTTGCCATGCATTAACTCACTTCAAATTATGATTAACTTGCCTTAAATGGTCACTAATTGACCACTAGAATGTCCATTAATCAATTCAAATGCCAAGTCCAATTTTCACTTCTCAAAACCCTAATTTCCAATTCAATTCCCCCATACACCTAGTTAAACACTTTCATTCATTATATATGTGTATATACACCTTGAACATAATCTCTAATTCATTCTAAGTCCATTAAAACCATAAAAAACACTCCATCAATGTTCCTTCCTTAGGGCTGCCGAAAATCATAGTAGGCATACACATAATTTTTATTCATTTAAGTTACAAATTCATACTTGTTTCAAGTCTCTAGCATGGAAATAAAGAGTTTTAAGTATATATGTGCACTAACCTCTTGTAGGCAGATTTTTCCAAGCCCCAAACTTCACTTTCTTTCTTCTTCTTAGCTGCCAAAAGGTTTTGCAAGGTGCAAGAACAAATTTTAGTGAAAGGTCTCTAGGGTTTTAGGGTGAAATGAAGAGGAAATGGAGCTTGATTGAAGTTGTCAATGGAGGTTTGGGCTAAGCAAGGTTTTGACTGGTTTTTGGGGAGGAAGAAGGCTGCTCACATTTTTGTTTCCTTTGGTCTTTATTTGGTCTTGTTTATCTCTTTTATTTCTTGGTTAATTGTTTGTTTAATTGTGATTGGTTATGGCTTTTAAACGACATCATCATGGTGTCATAAATAAGCCTTTTTCCTCATTTTCTTTTCTTTTCTTCACTACTCATTTTTAATTTAATTTCTAGTAATGTTTATTCATATTTTATGTCATAATAATTATTTACTCAACTGGACAAGTCGGCCAAAAATCACCTCTGAAGGCGAAATGACCAAAATGCCCTCCGTTTGGCTTAACGGGTCAAAATTATCTGTACCGATTGAAAATTTTTTCTAAATATTTTCTTGGCATTCTAATGTCATAGGAACCTTAATGACCCTTCTCTGGAGTCCCAAAAATTATTTTATGAATTTTTCCCCGGGTCTAGGGCTCCTATTTGCGAGAACCGCAACTTCCCTCTGGGTTACCCATCGCTTGGGCACCGGCTCATTTGAATTAATTGTATTTTATTTCTAAAATTTTTACTAAATTTTTCTTATTAATATTTGAGTTAATTATGGTTCCTGACTTTAGTTTAAATATTTTTTCCGGACGTTCTAGCTGTCCGGACCGACACCGGTCACCGGAACAGTAGAATGTACGGAGTTGCTACCGGGAGGGTGTTACAACTCTTCCCCTCTTATTTAAATTTCGTCCTCGAAATTTACTTAGTGTAAATAGTCGAGGAGCTACTACCTCCTTATTTCTTCACCTTTCCGTGTTTTCTTACTTCACTTACTCCTTAGTTTCAATCCTATCCTCAAATAATTCTGTACTCATCCACTTTCATCTTAAATACAGTCTCCTTCTCATCTCCATTCGCTATCTCATTGTTTCTTCACTCTCTTATTCCATACCCTAACCTAAAATAAATGGGAAATACAGATCTGCAATAGTGTCACCTCGACTCTTATGAATGCAATGTATGATATGCAGTCTATCTAGGTCCAGAAACGCCTAAACTGCGCTCTGATACCAATAAATGTGACATCTCTTTACCCGTGTAAAATTATAATTTATTTGAGGTTCCAAAAATTTTTAAAGAAAATTCGGCGGAGTACCGGCTAAAAATGGAGAAAACAGTTCTTCGGAACCTGTGAAAAACACTTCTAATAATCATATTCATCCATGCACAAACTCCAATATCAAAATCTCAATATCTTTCAACCATTCGTTTCTCAATCATTCATCTCATTTATTAATCATGTACAAGTCATAAATAGACATTCACTCTTCCATTCACAAATACAATTTTCATTATTTACATGAATATCAAAATTTATTACATAAGTTCAAATACATATGAGAAAATAGAAATTAGTTACAAAATATCAAAATGAAATCTAGTGTCCTACCAATGCACTGTGGAAGGTGAGGTGACACGGACACTATGCAGAACTGTGAACGGCCTTACTCAATCTGTGGTCTACTGGGCCCTCTGTCCAAATCTTCACTACCTATGCGTTACAAAAGTGACGCGCTAAGCATAAAGCTTAGTGGTGCAATAATAAAATAAAAGAAAATAGCAGAAAATAAATGTGTATTTAATGTATATGCCTTATTTGTTTTGCATTTGTATATCCCCTTTTTTTTTTTTTTTCTTTTCGTTAACTTTGTCCAATTTCATTCATTTGGTTACCCAAGTAACCTATACTGGACGACTGGACTGGATAACGGGTCGTTGGCACTGGACACCGCGGTACCTCGGGCCGTCATACCATGGGACGCAGAACGTCAACCACGTATGCAGTCAGTATGGCTAAAAGCCATGATATCACATAATCGAGCATAAAAGCCATGAATACGGGCATAAAAGCCATGAATACAGGCACAAAGCCTTTCGCAGTACTGCTAAAACAATACCCTATAGGCATGCCAAACTATCCAAACCAATCTTGTTAGGTATACTAGGGCATTTGATACTTTAAAATTCTTCAATTTGTAAATTTCAACTTTTGATGTCACTATTCACTTCATTGGTCAACAAAAAGTTGACTTTTGCATAGAAAATAGGTGCATTGGTTTTAACACTCTCAATGTACCACATTTTGCATTTAAAACTTGTTGGAATAAGTCACCAAATCCATTTCCAAGTTTAAACCAAGGGAAGCAGAATTTTCAGTTTTTGTAGCCCAACTTTACTATTCCATTGGGCACTATTCCATTGGGAATTTGAGGAAATGGTAAACATGAAAGTTGTTCCTTATTTTGTCTAGTTGAATTTCTTTTTTTGAATCACTCCAATTGGAGTTTTGTAGCTCCAGATATGGTCCAAAAACCACAGCTGGCCGGATTTCCATTCTGCAGAAATTACCATATCTACAGTAACATGAACAGTGACTGTGATTGCATATTTGAATAGGTTCTGGCCATAATTTGGGGTAGGTTCCTTCATGAAAGTTGTTTGTCTATGTCTTAACTTGTTGCTGTAAACATTTCAGGTCAATTGACCATATCTACAGTGAGTTATGGCCAAATGAACAGTTACTGTTCATTTGGTCATTTCTGCAGGTGCTGTTGCAGGGTATCCGGATTGGGGCCAACTTTTGGTCCTCTTGCTTTGGTCTTTTGGGCATGGTTTCTTCAGTAAAAATGTGCCATTATAAGCCTAGTTTCATGTCCAATTGGCCAAACACCAATTGGACTTATACAGCCAAAGTTATGGCTGTCTAAGTAGACTGAAATTTCAGTCACCCTGCTGCTGTCCTTAGGCAGCCTACACATTCACTTTGCCATGCATTAACTCACTTCAAATTATGATTAACTTGCATTAAATGGTCACTAATTGACCACTAGAATGTCCATTAATCAATTCAAATGCCAAGTCTAATTTTCACTTCTCAAAACCCTAATTTCCAATTCAATTCCCCCATACACCTAGTTAGACACTTTCATTCATTATATATGTGTATATACACCTTGAACATAATCTCTAATTCATTCTAAGTCCATTAAAACCATCAAAAACACTCCATCAATGTTCCTTCCTTAGGGCTGCCGAAAATCATAGTAGGCATACACATAATTTTTATTCATTTAAGTTACAAATTCATACTTGTTTCAAGTCTCTAGCATGGAAATAAAGAGTTTTAAGTATATATGTGCACTAACCTCTTGTAGGCAGATTTTTCCAAGCCCCAAACTTCACTTTCTTTCTTCTTCTTAGCTGCCAAAAGGTTTTGCAAGGTGCAAGGACAAATTTTAGTGAAAGGTCTGTCGCAATAGATTTTGCGGTCGCCTGGACGATCACTCACCGAAGTGGGAAAAAGTGAGGAGTCGCCACCTTAGTTTTGAGGGAAACTAAAGAAAACCATTTGAGAAGTTAAATTAAAAAATGAAACCACTTCAAAACAGAGATTCTAAGTTCGGGGTCCATAAACGGGTGGGGAAGGTGTTAGGCACCCCACCTCGTCCCTTAATAAGGGTAAGTAGATTTAATTCTGCGTCTTTTATAAATTAGTTAGGAGGGCTTAGACGGCAATGTTAATCCTTTTGGTAAAAGGAATATTTGATTTTTTACTAAATTTGGATCACCCAGATACATAAGTAAATGAGACAACCTTAGTGTACGGGTGTGAGAATCGGATAAGAACTCTCCTCCGATCTCTTTTAAGTCGTTTATTAAAATTTTGAGGGGAGACCGGATAAGAAACCTCCTCCGATCTCCTTTAGAGTTATTTATTAATGTTTTGAGTTGAGACCGGATAAGAACTCTCCTCCGATCCCTATTTAATGTTTATTAAAATTTTGAAGGGAGACCGGATAAGAACTCTCCTCTGATCTCTTTTTACATTTATTAAAATTTTGGATTGAGACCGGATAAGAACTCTCTTCCGATCTCTTTCAGATTAACAGGAGCCTGGAAGGGATTTCTCCGATCTCCCGGATTTTTAATTTCAACTACATTACATAAGAACCTAAAGCTAAGGATTCTGGCGTTCTAAGATGCTGGGGATAAGGCTTCTCGATACCTTTTGACTAGATAGGGAAAACTAGACTTGATTTACCGACCTTCCATGCGTTCATTTTACCGATATCTATTAATGACCGATCTACTCTGTTTCGTTTACTTTGGTCTTATTCCACTTTATGACATCTTTGTCGAATTGCTGTTTACGTCGGCCTAATAGTTTGGCTATCTTCCTGACGTGTTATTCATGTTCTCTCTTTTAAAGAGACCCTAAGTTGCGATTACCTACGTTTACCCAACCACTTACATACTCTCGGGAGTTAGAAAACTTGCTTTCAAAAAAGATGAAGATTAATAAAATGAACTGATCACTAAATAGATGATTTGGGAGTGTCATTCTTTGGGGATCGTTTGTGCAAAAATAGTCTTGAAGAAAGTTGCAGATGTAAGAAGAACACAGGAAAATGCGGAAAGTAAATGCAGACACTCGATAAAACAGTGATATGAGCTCTTACAGTAACATTCTTTGGGGATCGTTTGTGCAAAAGTAGAAAGTCACAGATGTGAGAAGAACAAAGAAAATGCGGAAAGTAAATGTAAGCACTTAATAAAACAGTAGCATGAGCTCTTACCTGTAAGGAGCCAAATCTACTAAAATAACTATGGGGTGTCAAATAGTGACAAGGCAACGGATTGATTGGCCTGAGGGGTGGTGTTCCTCGTGAACTGGAGGGTGCTTAGCTAAAATGCGATCAGATCAAGATGAAAAGAACCGAGTGGAATGAAGTTAAGCTTGGACAATGAAAACAGAGATGATAAAAGGCAGAAAGTGAGAGTGTGACCAGATAATGAACAAACTGGAAATGTAGAGTTCCAGTATTCAGAAAACTAGTTTCAAAAGTCTTTTTGATTGACACTTCTAAGTAGCAGAGTAGCAAACTAAATGAAATTTCAGAGTTCCTCTGCTATAATAACAGCCTCTTGTCTATTTTTTGCCCGTTCTTGAACAGTTCTTATGCAGGTATTTATAGGAATCGGGTGCTCTTCATGAAGGGTCAGGATTTATTTTGAGGGAGATGGAGGGTCAAGATTTCGAAGGACATTATCGGAGGTTCAGAATTAAAGAGAATCAAAATGAATGGTTGAGATCACTCATAATATTTGTCCTTTTCTTCTTTCCATCGACGGTCCCAAATTTCCTTGTCAGAAACGATCCAGGGGTTAAGAGCGAAAGACGCATTTGGTATTGTCGTCTTCTCTCTTGATCTAAGGGTTCGGGTTTGTCCTTACAAGTGGGATCAACGGTGGAGATTGGGATGTCTGGGTGTCATGACATACCACGGCACTGTCGACGTGCGGGCGATTCTTAGGCGTGCGGTGAGATCTAAATGCGCAACGCCTTAACTACCTCGGCTCTGATTCTGACGACGGTTATTGGAATTTGTCTTATTCTTTTTGCCTACCGATCCCTCCTCTTTCTGATCTCTTTCACATGTTCTTTTCGACCTTTCATGCTGGTCTCCCACCTTCCGATCTACTATTCCGGTCTGGTCAAAGTATTAATTGTCCCTCGATTCCCGGCGTTAAGCCGTTTTACGCTCGACAATAAATGCTCATTTTCCCTATATATACTCCTGTCGAGAGACATTTCTTTCATCGATTTTCCTCTCTTCCTTTCTTACTTTCCCTGTTCTAGCTGCTCCGGTGGAAGTTCTGGCTATAACAGTGGCTTTGATCTTTTTCCGATGGGCTTCTTTACTCACCGACTGAAAATTCACGATCCCGGTGATCGAATGACCTTAACTAATGATGGTGAGAGGACTGGATTTGACCGATCTGTATTGCGGACCTTGGTTGTACCGATCTCGAGTCGCTCAACTGAGTTCATTCGGTTTCTCATCACATTGAGTGTTCCGACAGCGGTTTTCCTCCACATTGGGTGTTCCGACAGCGGGTCGGTTTCGGGTGGTAACATTGGTGACGATGCCTCTCATCTTCATGGGAGTCATAGTCACCCCATCTGAGCTGCACATCTATCCGATGCCAACAGCCGGTCTCCTGGTCAAACACGTCTTTTGATTCAGCCACGAGACTAGGCTTTGACATAGGCCTTTTAGATAGGATGTTCCACCGGTCTCTAGAGATCGCCCAAATGATGTATTTTATTTTCAATGCAATCCGATCTCTAGAGATCACAGAAATGATGTGATCCAATGTTAGTGTAGTCCGATCCCTAGAGATCGCCCAAATGATGTAATCCGATCTTTTGAAAATAAAGACTTTATTTTGTCGGTTATCATCTTATTATTTTTGCATTGATTGTTTTCCGATCTCTAATGTGGTTATCCGATCTGGTTCTTTACGAATGACACTTAAGCGATCCTTTATTCAAAATATTTAACTTATTATGCCGATCTCCAATTAACCGATCTTCGAACATTCGGATATTTGAGAGAAGTGTCGAGCATTTATCGAGTCCCACCAATCGATGCGTTGCCTAGAACCTCGCGAGCATTAAATACTCGGACTAGTATAAATAGGGGTGGGAGGGTTAGCGGTTGTTCTCTCATTCGATTTTCAATCCCTGCTCACAACTTGAAGTTCTCGTTTTCTCAAGTTCTTCCGACGCCGATCAGACTCCGGTAAGGGCTTTGATCCTCTTTTTAATTTAAATTCTTTGTTTCTTTTGAAAATGAGCGGTTCCGAAGGTCAGAGAGCGGTGAGCCCTCCTTCCATTCAGTTCTCGTGGTCATCGTCTGATGAAGAAGAAGCGATCCAAGCGTTCAACAAGAACCTCCCAGGCCTCCGCTCCAACTTCGGGCGGGTCATACCATCAAGGCTCGCACCTTCTTGAGGGAGAGACTCCCTATAGACGAGCTACCATCGGTTCTTCGAGAATCCGATCTGCAATCGTTTAGCCAAGAATATAACATTCGGCCTGATTTGTACGAGCTAATCAAGTGCCACGGCGATCTTCGTGTCGATCACTCCTTTGAAGAGAATGACATGGTTATGGTGTACGAGGAACGATTAAAGGCGGTCGAGGTTCCCTCTAGACGATTTCTACAAGGAGGTCTTAAAACTTCACCGAGCATGCATTGTTCAAATTCACCCCAACTCGTGGCGAATCTTGGTAGCCTTCCGAGGTCTATGCTGAGCTAAGGGAATCAGACCTACGGCTAAGGTGTTCGCCGAGCTGCACAGACTAACTCGCCGAAAGGATGACGAACATCGGTTCTTTCGGTGAAGCCTCATTGCGAGTTCTTTTCCGACCGCCCTCATCCCTTAAGAATTGGAAGAACTGTTTCTTCATTACGAGGAGCAAAGATCCGAGCCGCTTTGAGGACTTCCCCGTAGCTGGTGGTACCAGGGGCCCTTGCTTCCGAAGCACATTACCCTGAGTCAGGAGGAAAGCTTAATAGTGATGGATCTGAAGAGTCAGGCCGCCACTCAAAAGTATTCTTGTTTGGATGCGGTAACTGCCGAGCTGCACCATTGGACTATTCAACTGCTCACCGGCCAAGACCGCGAACTTCCACTCTCTGACCTTGGCATTGGTATTTTCTATACCTCAGCTCTCAGGACCTTAGCGATCTCACTTACCTTTTCTTTGTGCAGGTATGGCGGGTGGTGAGGGTTCTAGGAAGCGGAAGAAGGAAAGGGAGATCTCCCGGAAGATAAAGGAGATGAAGCGTTTGGAAATGCTTCGAACACCTGGTCGTGAACCTGGGGAAGTACAAGGAGACCCTCCTCCACCTTCGGATCTGCCGACCACTGAAGCTGTCCGATCTCCTCCTAGATCGGAAGAGCAGCCTCCGACTCTTTCAATTGTACCAAGCACGGACAGGGGGCCTTCTCAATCTTACGGGAGGACCTCCTCTCGTGGCGCCTAAGTTAATGGAGTCTTTGAAGAATAACTGAGGGTATGCAGGAGAACCCCGGTTTTGCCCAAGTCTTGGGGTCTTCCATCTTTCTTCGGGAGGATCGGGACAGGCTATCCTTGAGCAGCCTTGATGACATCTTGACTCACTCCATGAGTCTGAATGTGGAGTGCCTGGTGAATCAGACCATGGTTTGGGAAAAGGTCCAGTGTCTGGGTTAGGAGATCGGGAAGAAAAATCAGGAATTGGCTTCCCTCCGATCCCAACTCTCATCCGCTCGGGATTATATATCTCAAGTTGAGGGACGGGCAAAGTACTATGAAGACAGGCTGGCCGAATAGACTCGTGTCCTGGCTGAAAGGGATCGGGCTCTCGGAGAAGTCCAGCGCTTGACCATGAAGGCTCAGTCGCCCAACTCATCGAGGAGCTTAAGGAGAAAGACGAGGAGCTTAAGGCGAAGGATGAGGAGCTTAAGGAGAAAGACGAAGAGATGGTGACAGGGATAGCCGGTGCCTATGTGAATGCTCACAAGGACCTCTTGACCGAACTCCAGAAGCGCTACCCTGAAGAGGACTTCTCCTGGATGGCCGACCTGGCTCCTGAGGGCGACGATGAGGACAGTGAGGAGGAAGCCGAGGGTGAGAGAGAGAGTGAGCAGAATGTAAATCAGGCTGGGGGATCAACTTGTACAAATTATGAAATGAAATGGAATGCCTCTTTGTTCAATGAAGGGTTGTGATCGGAACATTTTAAACCATTGTTTGTCTGAGTATTTGATTGTATGAGCACAGCAAGACAAAAATGCAATTATTAATCTAAGTATAAGAGATCGGAAAGCACAATAAGCATGAGATCGGTGGGGAAGAAATGCTGAACGGGACTTGATTAAAATTGAAAATTTAACTTGAAAACTTAAGATCGGAACCCTCGTTAAACCGAACCAAAACCTTAGCTCTTGATCTTCCGAAAAGGAGATCGGCTATAAAACTGGTAAGAAAAGATCTAATGCTAGTTCACTTCATTTATCAACAGAGATCAGGGATATACCCGACGGGTCCGGAAATTCGACAGCGGGTTTGAGAGATCGGTAAATGATTTGAGAGATCGGCAGGGCTTTAACGAATGTTAGGACTTAGCATTGATTCAATTCCTTTTAAGGAGAGTCCGGAAATATGGTCATCTGGTAAAGAAAAATGAAGAGAAGTCGGAAATGTCATTGGGTGGCCCAGGGAGACCTAGTGCTGGGGATCGGTTTCAAAGTCTTGTTGATTTTGGGGATCGGCCAAAATATGGTGTCGACAGCTGCCCCTCTTTACATAATTTCTATTAAAGGAAAGAAATTTCCGTGTAGGAATTATGTAAAGATTCAGACTCATATTTTGGACGATTAAGTGTTTGAAATTAGGGAACTAATGACCTAGAAATTGTTAACAGAAGTTGAAGTACCAGAAAATTAAAATCAACTTAGATCAAGGAACCAGAGGTTGATGACAGGAAACTTAAATTGCATGAAATTTAAAATCAACTTAGATCAAGGAACCAGAGGTTGATAGCAGGAAATGTAAATTGCATGAAATTAAAATCAACTTAGATCAAGGAACCAGAGGTTGATAACAGGAAATGTAGATTGCATGAAATTAAAATCAACTTAGATCAAGGAACCAGAGGTTGATAGCAGGAAATGTAAATTGCATGAAATTAAAATCAACTTAGATCAAGGAACCAGAGGTTGATGACAGGAAATTTAAATTGCTGGAAATTAAAATCAACTTAGATCAAGGAACCAGAGGTTGATAACAGGAAATGTAAATTGCATGAAATTTAAAATCAACTTAGATCAAGGAACCAGAGGTTGATGACAGGAAATTTAAATTGCTGGAAATTAAAATCAACTTAGATCAAGGAACCAGAGGTTGATAACAGGAAATGTAAATTGCATGAAATTTAAAATCAACTTAGATCAAGGAACCAGAGGTTGATGACGGAAATTTAAATTCTTTGGAAATTAAAATCAACTTAGATCAAGGAACCAGAGGTTGATAACAGGAAATTTAAATTGCTGGAAATTAAAATCAACTTAGATCAAGGAACCAGAGGTTGATAGCAAGAAATGTAAATGCAGGAAATTAAAATCAACTTAGATCAAGGAACCAGAGGTTGATGACAGGAAATTTAAATTGCTGGAAATTAAAATCAACTTAGATCAAGGAACCAGAGGTTGATAACAGGAAATGTAAATTGCATGAAATTAAAATCAACTTAGATCAAGGAACCAGAGGTTGATGACAGGAAATTTAAATTGCTGGAAATTAAAATCAACTTAGATCAAGGAACCAGAGGTTGATAACAGGAAATGTAAATTGCATGAAATTTAAAATCAACTTAGATCAAGGAACCAGAGGTTGATAACAGGAAATGTAGATTGCATGAAATTAAAATCAACTTAGATCAAGGAGCCAGAGGTTGATAGCAGGAAATGTAAATGCAGGAAATTAAAATCAACTTACAAAGCAAGTCTAACCCTGACACATGAAGTTCTTCCCTGACGAAGTGTACTTAACAAGATACCGAAGGCCGATGATTAATGGAAAAGGAGTTGCAAGACTTGGCCCATGACCTTCAAGGCTTCAAATGCCCCTCTTCTATTCCCGATTTTTCTTCTTATTTTATGGAAAGCGCCCTTGCGGGTTTTCACTTTCTTTCCGTCCATTTAACCAGAAGCGCCCTTTAGGGTTTTCACCTCTAGCTTTTTTTTTTTTTTTTTTTTTGTGAAGGCCACTTCCTGCAAATCTCATAATAAAGTACGTGAGGTTATTAATTTTCGAATTCAAATCTTATGGCAAAAATTTTAACTAATCAATAGCGCGTTAAACAAAGAGAAAGGATAGTATTAAAAAGTGGGTAAACGGGAAAACAAAAACAGAAGGAATGAAGTATAACTTTATTAGGAAAAATAGACTTTCAAAGGAGAAGAAAAAGGTACAAAGATAGATCTCACATATTCCTTTTAGTTGGTTTTGAAGTCTTTTAACTGCCATTATTTCAAGTTCTCTGCAGCCTTATGCCATAATGGTCTCTTCCCCATCCTTAGTTTCATACCCTCTTCCTTATTTCTCCACTTTGGTTCTTGGGGCGCCCTTTCGGGTTTTCACTCCAAGTTTTTTTTTTTTTTTTTGGGGCGCCCTTTGGGTTTCGTCCTTTGCTCGGTTTATGCATAGTATCTCTTGACAGTGTCGGCATTCACGGGTCTCGGGAATTCTTCACCGTCCATATGGGTCAAGATTAAGGCTCCTCCGGAAAATGCCTTTTTAACCACATAGGGTCCCTCATAAGTTGGTGACCATTTGCCCCGGGGATCGTTTTGGTTCGACAGCACTTTCTTCAACACTAGGTCCCGGGTTGGAATTCACGTGGCGAACACCTTTATCAAATGCCTAGCCATTCTCCTGCGGTATAATTGCCCATGACATCTGCCGTTAACCTTTTTTCGTCCGACAAATTTAATCGATCCAACCTTGATGGATCCATTCTAATTCATCAATCACGATTCCTTGAGAATCCTAAAGGAAGGAATTTCGACCTCAATAGGTATCCGCTTCCATCCCGTAGACCAGTGAGTATGGAGTTGCCCCGGTTGAGGTTCTTACGGAAGTCCGGTATGCGTGAAGAGCATAGGGGAGCATATCATGCCAATCCCTATATGTGACCGTCATTTTCCAGATTATCCTCTTGAGGTTCTTGTTTGCAGCTTCTACCGCTCCATTCATGCAGGGCGATGCGGGGAGAATTGAGATGCGGATTTTGTATTGATCACATAATTCACGAATCTTGGACCATTCAAGTTCTTGGCATTATCGGTGACAATTTCATTCGGGAGACCATGCCGGCAGATGATGTTGCTTTTGAAGAATTTAAGGAACGTGTTCTGCGTGATGTGAGCATACGACGTTGCTTCGACCCATTTGGAGAAATAGTCGATGGCCACTAGGATGAATCTGTGCCCATTGGATGCCTTAGGATTGATAGGACCAATCACATCGATGCCCCACATTGCGAAAGGCCATGGTGAGACGAGGTTGAACAGTTTATGAGGTGGGACGTTTATTGGATCGGCATAGATCTGACATTTATGGCACTTCCGGAAATACTCGATGCTATCCTTTTCCATTGTGGTCCAAAAATACCCACGTCGCATGATTTGCTTAGCCATCATGTGTCCATTGGCATGGGTTGCACAATTTCCCTCATGTGTCTCAAAGAGGATTCTCTTTGCTTCTTTTGCATCTACGCATCTCAGTAATTCGCCGTTGGAGCTCCTCTTGTATAGGGTTTCTCCACTGGGGAAGTATCCCAATGCTAATCTCGAATCATCTTCTTTTCATTTTTGGTTGCCCCAGGGAATTCTGCAGTTCTCTGATGGACCAGGATGTCATGATACCAAGGCTTTCCATCGGGTTCTTCTTCAATCGTGAAGCAGTAGGCTGGTTCATCCCTTGCTCTAACCCTCAATGCTTGAGTTGTCTGCCCTTCTTCCATTTGAGCCATAACGGCTAGAGTAGCTAAAGCATCAGCCAATTGATTCTTGTCCCTGCTAAGATGAGTGAAAGAGATTTCTTCGAATTCCTTGATCAGCTCCAGTAAGTACTTCTGATATGGGATCAACTTGGGATCCTTAGTTTGCCATTCTCCCTTGACTTGATAAATTATCGCAGGAGTCTCCGTACACCTCCAACTTTCTGATTTTCATTTCGATAGCAGCTTGTAGACCCATCACACAAGCTTCATACTCTGCGACATTGTTGGTACAGTCAAACCTCAACTTGACAGCTATCGGGAAGTGTTTTCCGTCCGGGGATACCAGTACAGCTCCGATTCCGTTTCCGGATAAATTGACTGCTCCATCAAAATACATTTCCCATACGTCGGCGGGCCCCTCCTCTTCGCAGTCTACTTCATTAATATGCTCATCAGGGAACTCAAATTCCAGAGCTTCATAATCACGGATAGGATTTTCGCTAGGAGGTCGCAATTACGTTGCCTTTCACCGCTTCCGGGTCATGTAGACTATGTCGTCATCGAGAGTATAACTCGCCACTTGGCTATCCTTCCCGCACGAATAGGCTCTCGAATACATATCGATAGGATCCATCACGGAGATGAGCCATGTCTTGTGATTCAACATGTAGTGCTTGAGGCGATTTCTTGTCGAGCTAACGCGCAGCAAGTCTTTTCTAAGGAAGAGTACCTTGACTCACAATCATTGAACTTCTTGCTTAGGTGATAAATGGCCCTCTCTTTTCGGCCGGTATCATCATGTTGTCCCAAAACACATCCCATTGAATTCTGTTGGACTGCCATGTACAGTATCAAAGGCCTGCCTGCCACAGGTGGAACCAATCGGTGGATTTGTGAATCGCTTGATTTTCTCAAAAGCCTCTTGACAAATGAATCCCATTGAGTAGAGTTGTTTTAGAGTAATCGAAAATAGGCTCACTTTGGCGATAAGATTAGAAATAAACCTCAAATGTAGTTCAACTTTCCCGAAAAATGCACCTCCTTTCTGTTTTTGGGGATGGCATTTCTTGAATAGCTTGAACCTTATGCGGATCTACTTCTATCCCTTTCTCGCTTACTATGAATCCCAACAACTTTCCCGATTTAGCTTCGAATATGCATTTAGCAGGGTTCAGCTTCAAGTGGTATTTCCTGAGCCTTTCGAATACCCTCCTCATCACCTGAACGTGGCTCTCTTCCCCCCTGGATTTAATGATCATATCATCCACGTACACCTCCACTTCTTTATGCATCATGTCATGGAATAATGTGACCATTGCGCGCTGGTAAGTAGCCCCGGCATTTTTCAACCCGAAGGGCATGACCCGATAGCGAATACTCCCATTGAGTGATGAAAGCGCTTTATCCTTGTCTTCTTCGTCCATTGGGATCGATTGTACCACGATGCCCCATCAATACAAGAACACCTGACAAATCCCGCATCATTGTAATCTAAATCATGAATGTGTGGGAGAGGGAAATAGTCTTTCAATCTAGATTTTTTAAGGTCCCTGTAGTCTACTCACACTCGACTCTCGTCTTTCTTCATTACCGAACGACGGCGTTAGCCACCCATTGGGGATATTTGACCACTTCCAAGAATCCGTCATATCGTTTCTTGACTTCATCCCGAACCTTGAGCAGTGTGTCAGGATTCATTCTCCTTAGTTTCTGCTTCACCGGAATTATTCCTGGGATTAAGGGAATTTTGTGCGTTACTATCTGAGGGTCCAAACCCACCATATCATCATAGCTCCAGGAAAATACATCGAGGAATTCTTTAAGCAGACTGATCATATCTCCCAATTCTTTACTCTCTACTACCTTAAGTTCCCTTTTTACTTCTTCCGTGCCCAAGTTTATTGTGTGCGTCTCGTCTCCACAAGGCACGAGGGAGGGCTCATCCTTTTCACCGTCTTCTTGTGTAAGTTCTTCCTCAGAGTCACTTGAAGTAATGGCAGTTATGGGGATTTCAAAATTAACCAGAGGGATTTCTGAGTTTATTGGATTATTAGGTGTTAATTGATGAATGGTCCTGAATGAATAAAGAATAGAACATGTTATAAGGGTGGAATTAAAAAGGAAAGAAAGAGAGTATTGGATTTAAAATGCGCTATCAACTCATTAATATTAATTCCATAAGAAAAGGTCCATTTACAGTATTACACTTGTCACCATGGACAAAATGATCAAGTGTAGATAACCAGAGGTACTTTACTCGAAATTGAGTACAGGGATATCCTCCGTTGTCCAGTTGTTCAGCTCTTGCCCCTCAGTCTTTCTTCTAGAGCCGATAGTTTCTCGTTTTCTCTTGCCCTATGTTCTCCTTCCACCGTATGATGCGCTCCTCCAACTGGGAGCTGAGGGGTGGAGTAAACTGGAGGGATCGGGATTGAAGGGTGTGGCTCGGCATTTGAGATAGCCGGGTAATAGGAAAAAGGTAGGTCATTATTTATGGTCACCGGATTGTGGTACATCGTCGTCCGGATTGATGGCTGGAAAGTGAAGGAGGTTGAAGCGTAGTGAGAATCAACCGTTGTAGGAGGTGGGGGAGGTAATGGTAGGTTAGGGTCTGAAGTGGGCCTATTTTGGGACATCTCCCTCATCATCTTCATAAGTTCTGAAACCTGGTCTTTTAGTTCAGACACTTGCCCCTGTAGGTTACATGCTTGTTCCTGGTCTTCCATTAGTCTTCTTGTTCGAGATCTTGTTAAGTACACTCGCTGGGGTTGAACCGTGTGCTTGGTCAGACTTGCGTTGTTAGAAGCAATATTGATTTCCTGTAAGGGGTAAAAAAAAGAAAATTTTAAATAAACTTCGAATTTTGCAAAGAAACTAAAAGTCCTGGTCTGGACGAAGGATACAGTGGCATTTGAGAGCCAGGTTGAAATCTGTAAAAAGGATAATCGCCTCAGCTTTATCATGGCATCGTTCGATAGTCTGACCGTGAATGACGGGATTGAATGCGCATTTATGATACCTGTTCATATGGCGCATTTCAATTTTTCACATAACCCTAGCGAGGAAATTCCTACGGGAGTCATACTATTCATTCACAAATTTTGCTAAACAATGGTCCAAAAATCACTTCATTAAAATCGTATCTTTTACATTGGCCTAGGCTCTGGAAGGTTCTTTATAATAAGATGACATTTTCTGAGATACTCATACAACCTTTCTTCCTGCTTGGCGGGGTCGAATGCTTTCAGAGCGTACTCGGATTCAGGTAATAATTCTTGTTTTCCCCGTGCTATTGTTCTCTCCAGCTGGTCAACATTCTCTTTCAGTCCTTGATAGAGAGCAGCTTGTTTTTCTTTCTCTTTCCTTTCTTTAGCACACTCTTTCAAGATATCGTTGATGAGTAGTGCTTGTTCTTTCAATTCGAGCTTCTTCTTCTTACTTTCTTGCTTATATTCTTCGACGAGTACCTCTTGGTATTTCATCTTTTCCTGAAACTTGCTATTCTGTACTTTCGCTTCTTTTACCTCAGCTTGGAGAGAGTCTCTTTCCCTTTCCCACTGTACCTCTTGCTCCTCGAACCCCATCCTTTCGGCCCTTACCTCTTCCTTAAGTCTTCTTACTCTCCTTTTAAGTTTCGGCTGTTGGTCCTTCACTTTTTATTTGTTCTGCGATTGTGAGTTCTCGTATTAGCCTCTCGTAGTGAGTCATCCGGATGGCCATTCGTTTCTTCTAATAGGACATCTCGGAGTGGGTTCTTGTCTTAATTTCACGCTTGAATGTTCTCGATCCTGTCGACTCTCCATTTAAGATAATCGCCCGAGGTGCTTGGGCCCTTAGGCGATCTCTCCATCAGAGTGACGTTCTCCCACGATTTGCGAGCCTTTTTCAACCCTTCTTCTCCTTTGAGCTCGTGGTAGAAGCGACCTTGGTGGTATTCTTCAATGTTGATCACAGACTGTGTTGAGCCGAACTGCCTCATTACCAATGCCGGAGTGTAACTTGTGTATCCGGTTACTCGATCGAGGACACCGTGAATACCCCTGCCGATCAAACGGGTTGGCTTGGCGTCCCACGGCTTCCTCCAACGGTAATCATGGCTATTGAAACTCAAAATCTGCTCCCACCACATTTTCATTCTGGCTGATCACTAATCGGATCATCTTCTCAATGGGAGGCTGGTCAAGGTACCAAGTCAATCCTTTTGTCTCCACAGGACACATGTGACTGATAATCCAGAGGTATAACAGTTGAGAACAACACTTAAGGGATCCTCTGCCCTGTTGTCTGCAGTAGGTAAGGGTTAATAAAGTCTCTGCAAGGATTGCAGGTATTGGATTAATCTGCTGCCTTTCCACCGTCCAGAACACTTCCACCGCGTTGCAAGTTATGATTCCCAATGGTCCCGAACGAATCGGGCCGTAGATTCCCAAAGCGAGAGCTACTGAAACCGGTCCCACTGTTTCTCATGGAGGCATTGATCTAAACATTTCTGGAGATATGTCCAATACCAACCATGTGTTTTTCCCTTGGCAGTTTCTTTGGACTTTACTTCTTCTGGGGGAGAACCCAACATATGTGCCAACCGTTTCCAGGTTTGCCTATGCTCGAGGTGTAAGTAGATCCGGTTCTGCAATGAGTATGGGATCCCCAGCAATGCCTGATATTCTTCCATAATGGGGACCGTATCAATGTCATTGAAAGAGAATACCCCGTACTTAGGATTCCAAATCGACAACATGGCTTTTAATGCGGGGATTTGGACCTTGACTTGCATTAAGGTTGCAATCTTCCTTACTTCTCTTCAAAACGTACCTTGGCCTGATCGGGAAGCAACCTCCATCCGTTAGACAGACCCTCTAGGCTGTTCATTCTGACCTCTATTTTATTCAGATCTAGTGAAGGTAGCGAGCTAGCAGTGCCTCGGAAGCATCATATTGCGAGCGTACCGGACTATGAGCTTAATTGGACCAAAACTTAGCATTACAACCTTTTACGCGTGACTCGAGGATGCCATGATAAAAATGATGCTTATTCTTTGCTGCACTCTTGGTTTGGTAATGCCCGTGAGAAAATTCGTTAGTAAGACAAATTAGGGTAATTTTGAATCATACTGTTGACAGAGTGACACGTACACATTTATCAAAGTAGGAAAATGTGTAGGTGTTCTAATAGGATTCAAGATTACCCTTAAAAGAAATGTAAATGCAGGAAATTAAAGCAGAATAGGGTAAGAGAAAGTATGCCCCTTTTGTCCTATAGTAGGGAGACTCCTAACACCGGGTGAGCGCTACCTACCTGGATAGCTCTATCTTATGAGGTCGTTTACTACGGCCTTCAACTATTGTGATAGTTTAGCTTAGAACTAATTTTCTAAAGCCACAGTTCCCAAATTGCCCCTATCAGAACAAGAGAGCCCCATTCTACCTCGTGATGTTATCGGAAAATTCCACGAGTATCACAATGGATAGAGCGAGTTTCAATTTGAGCGAAGCCTTCACGGATACTAACGGGTAAAACCCACTGCACCGCTACATGACTCCCTCCTACTTTCCTAAAAGGGTAAG